>NW_019416301.1:679124-777489 GCF_000390285.2 Anoplophora glabripennis | reverse complement strand
CGGACGTAAACCCTGAACAGGTTGTAAGTGGTAGGGATGTCTATGATCTCGTCTTAATGTTCTAGAAATAGTGCACCTGGAAACACCAATAATCCTGGAAATTTTTCTGGTACTCGTCGTGGGATCTCTGTCAAATTCGTGCAAGATTCGCTGATTCCTCCTATTTCTGCCAATATTAACGTTAATTATGTTGCGATCCCTATGGACCAGATTCAATCCGTCATTAGCGAAACGTTGATGAATATTAATAAAAACGTGTGGATGCGGCTGTCTTCTATTAGGAAATCGTCTCCGATATTCCCTAGCAGCTTCTGCCGAGTTCCCATTGGCAAACCCGTATACGAAGTGAATATCTGCGTATTCTTGGTTCGTAAACTTAAACGGCATTTTGAATTTGTTGCAATTTTTTTTAATACTCTACACACAATTAGAAACTATAATAAAATAAGCGCAAATGTCAATATTAGAATGACATTTCAAGTCTGATTTGATTTCTAAACAGTATTTTCGGTTTTTCTTAATTCGATTTCTAAACAGTATTTTCGGTTTTTCTTGAAAACGCCACCTCCTATCGACTTTGGACAAGAGGGTCTTTTCTGGGTAAAATTGAATGCTCTTTCATATTTTTCGAAAACATTTGCAAAATATCAAATCGGCTATACTTTTTTTTATAAAAATATGCATAGAGACCCCTCTATCTCCACCACCGGAACTAATATGCGATGATTTTCTGTGTCAAATTATTTGTCCTCAAATACTAAGTCTTTCGCCGCAACATGATGATTTTTTTTGTCAGCGGTTATTTAGTTAAAAAATAAATAAATAAAACAAAAATAAAATTGAACGCCCTGTATCTCAGAAACTAAGCGTTTTAGGACCCATATATATAGGAACTTTTAGACTCAAAATGAGGTCTTCTACCGATTCCTGAAGTCCTGCTATTTAAATGTGAGACACCCTGTATATGTGGAACCCAGGATTTATCTTGGTGGCGCACAAGAAAACCAAAATAGTCTAAATAGCAGTTTTCAATTAATGGCCTAAATTTCCGACGCTGAGATATAAAAGTTAATTCTCCACACATATAACAAAAACTGTCCGGATTATTAGAACACTTTCGCGGCATATTTACAATGTAACAAACGTAAGTTAGTTAAATGCAATCGTTATACAGTCGCCTAAATTAAGTTATTCAAACAAAAAGACGTAAATGAGGTCAGAAATAAATATATAGCTGTCACAAAAAAAACTGGATGTGACTGAAACAAAATAATAATTATTTTTGAATGAGGGTTCATCAAAATAAATAAAAATCATCACAAAGTTCGTGTGACAAAAACAGTGTTTACCAGTGTAATTGTTAAAAATTTTTGTTGTAAATTTTATTTGAATATTAATTTTTATTTATACCCAAATGCCCTAATTTGCGTGGGTTACGTTTATAAATTAATGTTTAATTTAATATAAAATTTACTAGTTCAGGTAAGTTTTGTAATTTTCCTTCAAATTTTATTGAAACGTTATGGTAACATACATAAAAGGTTTAATGTCATGCAAAAATAATTTTATCAGCTGTTATCAAATAGAGAGTTTGATTTAAATTTAAGGTCGGGACATTAAACGATTCCCCAAATAAACTGATAAGAGTGATAAACAATTTATTGGTTTGATTATAATTATCAGATAATTGTGAACTGCATTGTTTTAGATAAATGAAGGATGACGGCGAAATTCGTTTGTATTACATACCTGTAAACAGTATTATATTTCCGTCTGGTCTTTCATACGCCGCATCAATTTTTTCAACGGTTTTCGGCAGCTGGGGAAACATTTGATAAATGGTTATGGGATAGCCTTTTCCCAGTTTACCTTTCTCTTTGTACCTCCAAATGTACTAAAAATATTGTTCAAATATGTATAAAGTTTAAAAAATTCTCGTTCAGTCAAAATAAATTTTAAATACTTAAAACTATACATAATATTACTATACATAATATTGTACAGAGTGAGTTAAATTTTATGGGATTTCAGGATTTCTCAAAAAACTGCAAAAGATAACAACTGATGACAAGTTCTCGACGAGATCTGGCAAATAATATATTTCCTGTCAAAATTTATTTTAGCGTAATAGGGTAATATTCATTTTATTTAATTATTATTAAAGTGAAAACTGCTCTATATGAAGTTCTCGCACGTCGATTGGTGTTGCAATGTATTTTTTCGTGATTATGGCACTACGCAGCTATTTTATATTTTTTAAACTTTAATTGATCATTACTTATTTATACAGGATGTAAATAAATAACTGCGAAAAAATTCAGGGGGTGATTTGTTGTGGAAAAATAAGGTGGGTCTTTCATATAAAAAAATCTCATTTGTACATTTTCTATGCAAATAAAATCTCTTAAAGGGAGTGCCAAAAAAGTAGAGTAGTTTTTTTTGTAAATAAAAAAGTGGCAGAAATTAATTTTAGTAGACATTTTCTGTTATCGAGAACGCACTCAGTAAATAATTTGTTGATTTTTCCTCACTATTGTAAGGGGTAGAAAAGCCACCCCCTAGGGCTTGTTTTATGCAAAAATTTTTCTTATTACTACCACCATTTAAAAATGTATTAACAAATAAAAATTCAGATACATTCTTACATTCTAAACAAAAAAGGTCTCTTGTTAATTTTTTCGTAAAATTTAGGATTTCTGAGAAAAAAATATTTAAAATCAATTACACGGGATGGTTGATATGGGATAGAAATTTTATCTAACTATAATTTACCTAGTAGGCGGCTATAACGTTGACATATTAAGGAATTGCCGTTAGCAAGACTGTAAACGAAATGTGTATCGGTCATTTATACATTAGAGTACACCTCCATCGTGATGAATTTGCTTAAAATGATCGGAGTGTATCGGTAAATAATAATAGCTGTAACCTTACTAACAACAATTAAGTCTGTTTATGTTCATTTCTATCACTTCTTTGGTATTTCAGAAAAAAATTAAAAACTACTTTTTTGCCTCCCTCTTTAAGCGGTTGTATCTTCACAGTTAGATTTTTTATACCTATGGAAGATCTACTTTATTTTTCCACAGGGAATCACCCTCTGATTTTTTTTGTACTTATTTATTTACACTCTGTATATAAAACATATTTTCTATATTTGCAGAAATATTATAGAAGGTGTCCGGAAAAGAATGGGACATACTTCTAGTTTTTATGAAAATTAACGTAATGACTTTTGAAATGCCACTTTATTCTTTAAAAAAGATGTACTTGTTGCAATTCGCTAAAATGCACTGTTCCAGAGAAAACTTTTTTTGTAATCCGTAGTCTTTAGTTATCACCAGCCGAGTAGTTGGGGGTATCTAATACAAGTAAACTTGACTTTTTTTTACTACATTCGCAGTTAAATTAAATATTATTTATACTTTTTAATGTAATACTGCAAAATTATAGTAAATTTACGGACCTATATATGATACCAGTAGTTATCTATCTATTGACATTTAAATTAGGGTAAATTGGTCTAATCAAAAGTCATCTACGTTTTCTCAAACTTTCTATAAACAAATAAAAAATATGGTAAAAAACCAAGACAGTTTAAGGTTTTCTTAGCGATTTCTATACTGTAGGTAAAACATAAGATCATATTCCAATAAGACAAAGGTTTCTTAGAAAAACGAAATTAAAAAAAAAATCATTAAAGGCTCGTAACATCTTAAAGAAGCAAAGTTATACAAAGGTAAATTGATCCAAATCGGTTTATTTCCACCCAAGGAAGCTTTGATCTATGGTCCATTCGTTTCTGGACACCCTGTATATTATTTAGAAGCACCCCAAAATATTATATACAATTCCGATTCCCATTTAGTAGTTACGTACTCCACAATTTTTTTTATCTACGGTAGAATCGGAATGACTTAGAGAATCGAAAATAGCATATTCATTGAATTTTATGACAATAAATTAGCTATATCAAACAAATGAGGCTTCTTAATCAAGTTCTTAGCACATAATTTTTTTCTGTATTAATTATTTTTTTATAATTTTCATATCTAATCTTAATCACGTTTATTTGCTCATCTTTCGTTTACACTATCTATATTATTTAAAGGTAGTGTATAGTGTTACAAATTCACTTCTCACTACAGGGATCTCGGATACGGTAAGAGGTACGAAGTAGCTTAAATGGGGGCAAAGTTGCGTAATCAGGGGACCAACATTATACCTCTATAAAATCAAGGCTAACATGATTAGTTTTCGAAATATTTGAAAAAAACTGAAATTTTGTAAATCCGTTTTTGTTTAATTTCAGCCTTGTTTGAGGTGATATTGAAAAAAGAAGAACACTTTCTCATGGTCACTTTTGGCCCTCTATCGAATGGCGTAATCAATTTTTATATGTAACGTTTCGTCTCTCCAGGATCATCATCATCTTAATTATTTTAAATACGACCCTAGAAATCTTATTACATTTTTGCAAGTCTTCATAACCCCCAATGCTGTTCTGCCTCAGCCAGAACCAGGTTCAGACGTTTTGTATCAAAAATTTATCTTCAGTGTATTCGTTCCAAATTTATCTAAATTTTTTATTTAGATTTCTTTGTTTATTGAATTATCGTACACTGTAAGTGTCGTTACACCCTGTGAAATCCATCTAGTTATTTAAACTATTACCACCACGCATTAAAATAAAACATTGGAATTTTATTCCCGTGTCCATAGTTATTTTTGAGTCAAAACGTCTGAATCTGGTTCGGGCTGAGGCAGCACAGTATTTGGGGTCATAAAGGCTTGCAAAATATGTAATAAAATTTCTAGGGTTGATTATGCCATTCGATATAGGGCAAAAAGTGGCCATGAAAAAGTGTTCTTCATTTCACCTCAAACAAGGCTGAAATGAAACAAAAACGGATTTCCAAAATTTCGGTTTTTTCAAATATTTCGAAAACTAATAATGTTAGCCTTGATTTTTTAGAGGCATAATGTTGGTCCCCTGATTACGCAACTTTACCCCCATTTAAGCTACTTCGTACCTCTTACCGTTTCCGCGATCCCTGTAGTGAGAAGCGAATTTGTAATAGCCTGTATATTGATTACCCTAATTGATTTTAGAGGCATTTAAGTAATAAAAAAATATGTGCAAGACAATAGTACAGAAAAGATAATTGATGTCAAACATATTGTCACCATTAATAAGAATAGAAAATCTGCACTATTCGTAGCGAACACTATTCCTTACCTTATCTCTTCATTAGTAATCTAATAATCTGAATATAATTAATAATATGCTATTAATGTCGTATGTCGCATTGTACTCCTTTATTAGGGATTAAATGAAGCTCTGTAATATCGACAGAGTTATAATAAGATGAGTTTCGCGCAACACCAAAACTTTTGTACTACTCACCTGTTGTTTAAATACAAAAAGTTCATTACGCAAAGTAGCAACAGCTTCCACATAACCGTCGCATATATTTGGTAAACTTGGCGAATTACTGTTTGGCACTGTATGTTTCCCATCATGTTTAAGATGGTCGTCGACGGTTTCGTCGTCCCCTTCATATGTAACAGAAGTGCTTGTTCCAGTTATTGGATGAGTTTCCGTACTATAACGCTCAGTAGTTGTCGTTACTGGGTGCATTCTAGTTCTAACCGTTTGGTCTGTTGTAGATTGTCTGTACCAATCATCTGTTACTCCGGAGGATCTGGCAGTGGAAGTGGCTGAAGTCGTTGTTTCATATCCTCTGTCAACATGGGGAAGCTGCTTATCTTCATCTAACACCCTCGTAACTAAAATACAGTTGTTAGTGATATTCTTATAAGTAGTTAGTATAGTACATATTTAACTAATGTGCTATTGAGTAATGCAAATGTTTTTTAATGTGAATTATAAGCTAACGGAAACATGAATAATACGAATCTTTGAAATGAATAATGAATTTTGGTCTATTATCGATAGTTGTTTAAATTTATCAAGTAAATCTAGTAAATTATTTCTCGTTAACAGTCCACAGAGTATTAAACTTAAAAAATAAAAAATTGGCAATATCTGGAAAATTAGTTCACCAATCGTGCTGAAAATTTCAGTGCCTATACTTTCTGGAGACAAAATTTGAAAAATAATATTCATTTTATGCTCATTGATAGAGGGCGCTAGTTACACTTTACTGGTGAAGATCTACATTTTTTTGACGAGTCAGCAAAAAAACAATAAAATTTAGTCAGCAAAAAATAATAAAATCTTATTTTGAGAAAAAATTATATACTAGCTGAACGTAATTGTTTTCAGTAGAAAAAAGATTGTTTGTGTCATAATTCGTTAAATCTAATTGACCATATTTCCTTTTTGTTTTAAACAATGTTATTTAAATTTTGGTATATTTTAATACTTAAACGCATAGTGAAATACAGAATTTTAAAAACATACAATAAACCACTATCTGACCGCTTAATTATGCAATTGGAAACACATGATTAATTTAAAATACAATAATAAATTCAGCCCATTACTATATTTATAGTAACCAATTCCGTATTGATATAAAGGAGGATACTTGTTGTGTTTTTCTGTGCTAAATCTTCGTTGTATTTTTAAAATAATTTTTATTAACTCCCTCACACTGAAAGTTAGCTAGTTTTATTTTGTTTATAATTTTCTTCCAGAACATGCCAAGTTCCTCAAGTTAATATGAATGTACTTACTATACAAATTGTACATTCCAAGTATATCATCGTAGTCCAATTGGTACGGTGAATTTGGGTCATATTCTTTGTAGTAGGGAAACATTACTGCACTTGAAACTGGGGAGTGAGCAAGACCCAAAGAATGTCCAAGTTCATGCAGGGCAACAGCATGAAAGTCTGTCCCGTCTTCAGAATCTTTGTCCGTTCTGTCCACCCATTTTTCATCTGCGTCAAAATGAATATCTCCACTTTTATCATACTGTTTAAGAGGAAAAAATGCGTGAGCTAGTACGTATCCCTGGCCATCAAATGGAAATCTGAAAAAATTTTGTTTAAACAATTTCCGAGGTGTTTGTCACAAACGCAGGGCACTCAACAGTTTTAACCAATACTTTGATCAAGATAAGTAATAGAAAACCAACGACATTTGAATCCAGACGATGACTTAAAACTATTTGGAAATTGGAAACTCATAGGTAAAACTCAAGGACTGGGACGCCACAGGTCAGTGATTTCCAACCATGCACCGGACGCGATAGCCAATTGTTTTTTATATAAGTTATTGCCGGATATCTATAATTACTAATAAAATAAATAAAAAGAAAATACTGTCATTCTTATATGTGTTATTCCTTGTTGACTAATTTTCTATAACGTTAAGGGAAATTAGAAACTAAGGAAATACGATAGAGTAACTTCACCATTTTTTCTGAAAACTTACATGTTAGATTTACATTTTTAATTTTGATAAATACTTTAAATAACGTACTCTTGTCGATATGTCAACATTTATGTGAATGAAATAGGTACACCTATTAATGTTTATAGTTTATTTTGCTTTCTTTAGGTCCAATTTCTATAAAACTGTTTGCAATGTCAATAACTAGAGGAACCCTTTTGTCGTGTATATTTAATAATGACCATTGTTATTAGTGATGCAAAGTAAGACAGTTCTTTTTGTATTGTATTTTTGTTTAATTAAAATCACAGTAGCCCATCACTGATTAGAGATGTCATTATTCAGTTTAGCTGGTTTTAATTATTCTGAGCAAAATATACAGCGTGGTAAAAAAGTTCTGCATAAAATTCATATTTTCGTTAAACAATTTTTTTTTCGAAAAACGGTGAGACCCGTCGATTTTTATTTGATCCAGGGCACCTTGTTATGAGGAAAAATTTTGTTTTCGATAATTCACTTACGGCAGCGATGACATATTTTTTTTTAATGACAACGCATATTTTTTTCGTTCGAAATTGATGACAGTGATAATTATCTAAACAACGGTGTGAAAATTTCGATGTCTTACATAACAATTTTTTTTAGAAAAATGCACCTTAAGTTCTTGAATGCAATAATTTGCTGTTTACGGATCAAATGCCTTAGAAAAAAATTTATTCGGCAGAAAGCATTTCAGATAACTTAAGTTGCAACTGGTGTTATGTAATATTTGCGGAATTATTCATCAGATATTGTCAGGATCCTGATTAAACTGCAAAATTTAGAACCAAGTTCAACCGCACAAAATCCAAATAGTATGTAGCAAATTAAGGTCGACTTTTTGTCTTCGAGTTTGCCGATAAATTCCTCAAAAAAAAAAGATCCAAAGAAATGTTTACTTGAAAGGAGTAGATTACCTGAAATATTGAAGACTAAAAATCAGTACCGATTTAACATTCTTTGGTGAAATCGTTTAATTCGAAATGGCAAAACTTAGTGAACGCGAAAGAATTGATATTTTGAGGATGATTGGTTTCGGCGATAAGTTACGAACCCATCAAGAAGCTTGCCAATTATTTAATGCAACGTACCCTGACAGACCACCAATTACGCAATCTACGGTTAGTAGGGTACTGGCAAGGTTTGAGGAAACTGGTAGTGTGAAAGATGCTCCTCGTGCGGGTCGTCCTAGAGTAGATGATGAAACTAGATTGAATATCCTGGTGGAGCTCCAGGACAACCCTCATTCTAGTACAAGGTCGATTGCATTGAACAATGATATTTCACATGTAACTGTGGTGAACTTTCTCAAAAAAGAGAAATTTCACCCCTATAAGGGTCACTTGATACATGCATTGACTGAGGACGACCCAGACCGCCGTCTCCACTTTTGTGAAGATTTAATGCATCGATGTAACGGAGACCCCGACTTCCTCAAGAACATAATTTTTTCTGACGAGGCTACTTTTTATCTTAATGGATCGGTGCATCGACATAACTGCCGGTATTGGTCTCAGGAAAACCCGCACTGGGTGCAAGAAGTAGATCATCAGCACCCCCGAAAGGTGAACGTTTGGGCGGGAATAATAGGGCGTCGTATTTTAGGCCCGTATTTTTTCGAGGAAAATTTAACTGCTGCTCGCTATTTGGATTTCCTGCGGTTCGATTTGGTCCCAAGCTTAGCAGAGTTATTCCCGAACAACGAGGATCCTGATATTCCTGAGGAAAGAATTTGGTTTCAGCAGGATGGTGCACCGCCCCATTATGGAGTGCAAGTACGGGAGTACTTGAATAACACGTTTACTGGCCGGTGGATCGGGCGACGCGGAACAATCGAGTGGCCTCCGCGTTCGCCTGATTTAACACCTCTAGACTTTTTTTTGTGGGGCTATTTGAAATCGCGTGTGTACACAAACAGACCAGGTGATTTGGAAGAACTTAAAAACCGTATTCGTTTTGAAATAAATCAAATCGACCCGGGAATGCTTGAACGAAGTGTAGACGGCGTTTACACACGCTTAGGACAATGCCAAATGGTACAGGGTGGGCAATTCGAACAATTTCGCTAGACTTACACAAACATTAGTGTAATTTTACTCGTTTGAAATGTAATTTTGTCAACTTTGTCCTTTTCGAAGTCATTAATAGTGTAAGTAGACAATTATCACTTATAAGAACTTAAGGTGCATTTTTCTAAATAAAATTGTTATGTAAGACATCAAAATTTTCACACCGTTGTTTAGATAATTATCACTGTCATTAATTTCGAACGAAAAATATATGCGTTGTCATTTAAAAAAAAAATTATGTCATCGCTGCCGTAAGTGGATTATCGAAAAAAAATTTTTCCACATAACAAGGTGCCCTGGTTCAAATAAAACTCGACAGTTTTAACGAACGAACCGATATATTAGATCAAAGATTTTGTGAAGAACATTTTTGTAGAAGTGTGTGCCTGTATCATGAAAAATATTCAAATCGTCTAATACCAAATTATCAAACGTTTAGAGATATTAAAAGACGTTTTCGAGAAGCTGGTTACTTTAAAATTAACAAAGGTAATGCCGGACGTTTTCATCAAGCTCGAACAGCTATTGTGGAAGAAATTCTGGAAACGGTGAAAGAGAACAATCAGTGTCAGATTAATACAGATTCATACTATAACGTCCAAAAATACAGTGAGCAGAGTAATCCCCGAACAACTATTTCGTCCTTTTCATGTTCAACCAGTTCAATAACTTCGCTCATCTTCAATTCTTATAAATTATTCGCCAATACAGAGTTAGCGATATGACCTTTCACAAGAAAGTTCTTTTTACGGATATAACCAATTTTAAGAAACGGGACAATAAATCTCCATAACCAGCATACATACGTAGATGCAAATCCCAAACCCTTCATGTTTATGAGAAAAATAAATAAATAAAATAATAGAAGCTATAACACGACCCTCGGCAAAATTATGAGCAATTTAGTTCAACGGAGGGTTTTTTACAGCAGTGTTAATATAATAATTTCCTTTATTGTATCTAAAGTGACATATAACACAAATAAGAAGTGGAAGGGCGAAATGGGCGGTGACTATTAGACGCCTTCATTATAGCCATCTTTCTCTATCGCACGGATTTCTATGACTTACTTTATCGCTCTCACGTAACGGCCGATGAGCCATGGGGACTTTCCGACCTTGTATATGGAAGTACTAGTGTATAAAATTTCAATAAAATCTTACAAGGTGTTTCAAAAAAACAATTTTTATTTTGTCAACCTTGATGCCTTCTAGTGGTTAAATGAAGGTAGAGGTTAAGGTAGAGGTAAGCAAGTTTAGTTAAATATGCTTATATTGATTTCAGGAAACTGTGGTACCTCCATGTTTACAGATTATTGGTACACCGTGTAAATTCTCTAAATATGTTATTATTTTATAAAAATTGTTTTGGTACTGTTTTATTTTCATGTCATGTGTTTTAACTATTATTTATAATACAAAGTAACATTTTACGTTCAGAAAATTATTTCCTTTGCTACAATTTTACACTTACTCATCACCGTGGTCACCTGCTCCAAATAAAACCACTATATCTGCATCCTGAGTAGGTGCTCGTTGAAAATTCAGTCTTGCATAAGCACCCCATGTGTCTAAAGCTTGTTGAATAGTCTTTACGACTTTGTATTCTCCCAGTCTAGGTGGCCAATTTGATATGCTGAAACAGATGTTGATATTTGAGTGGAGAAGAACAAAGTAAAATTATTTTAATTGATTTGATGGTGTAGGCTGACTTCATAAGCTAGTGTATATTTTGTCACATTAACTGAAGTAATGCGGCCATAATATATAACTATGATTCAATGTTTTAGGGAATAACTAAAAGAGGGAGTAACAGAAAAATATGTAGAAAATGTTAAAAATTATTATAAAAAATCTCGTTCACATCATTATATCTATTTCAGGAATTTTGCTGAAGAAGAATATTTTGTGGCAAAATGAATAATTTGTTGTTAAACCACTCTTCAATAAGATTTTACTCAGATATAAATTAAAATTGTAACATATAAAATGATGGTCAGGTTATAAATCTAAATTCATCATGTAGGTGTAATATCAAATCATGTAACTAAAAACATAGGCAGTATTTCTCATAAAAATACGATTTATCAGTGAAAATCGTATTTTTATGGGAATAGTTAATAATTTTGTTATCTTATGCGGCACCTTTCATCTAAAATGTGATATAAACTCGAGATTGAAAACGTGACTATCGCATGCATTAAATTCCTCGATCTCTAGTTTATTAGGTACGTCATTTTCTCTTGAAGTTATGCTAAGCGAAACTTTACCTATTAAATGACCTTACGCTGTTGTATATTATATGTTTTGAGTTTATTTAGTTAGTATAATTAGTTCTCAATTTAATTGGTTGGTTTATTTATTGTAATTGTTTCATTATTATTACATAGTTGCATTATTATGGCTGCTGATTTCATTTTTCTTTAATTTATAGGCTATATAGCTATATTTGGTTTAAGAAATGAAGAGATTTGTTGTTTGTGAATTTATTAAAGTTTTAAAACCAATTAATGATCTCATATGCAATTATCACTGCAGACTGGTATGATTTAAAGTAGCAGAAAAAAATAACACAAAGACTTTAAATAAATCAAAATTTTATAATAGGTATCACAATAGTTATATAAATCATTTTTATGTGAAGATTGGTGGACTATAAATTTTCATATACCTAAAAAAGCCACTAAATAAATAAATAGTAATAAAAATAATAAATACATAATACCTACTAAAATCTACTATCATTTCTAAATGATATTTCATTTAAACCTGAATATTTTTATAAGGTAAACATTAAAAAAAATGTTAACTGTCGGTATTTTATACAATATGCACGTGAGCAGTTATTTTGTTTGAAACAGTAATTTATTTCCTTCATGTTGGCTACTAAATTTCGGTAAAATTAAAAAGTATTAAAACAATAAGATTACATTAAAACACAACATTCTGTTGCACCAGCTGTGATTCGTGTAATTTTTCACGAGATTCTATTCAACTATTCAGATATCGCATTATTTCGAGCGTAGATGTAACAGTTTGGCATTGTTCATTGCAAACGAATCATTAATATTGGTGATGTCAAGATTTAGGAAATTTTTGTCACCAATACCAGCTCTGTAGTGTTGGTTGTCTAAACTCGACGGGTCACGTGGCTTGTAAACATTTATGACGGCTCTCTAGTTTTGGAAAACAAAGGACGGAGAATAAAGGTGCAAATGATAATAGTCTGGTCGACTGGTGTGTTGGGTTGGATCCGTTAGAATGGAGGAAAATTTTTGAGATGTTTTTTATTTTCATATTTCATTCTTTGAGTGGAGCACTTTCTTCAAATTGCTTCAATGTGACAGGTGGAAGTCAACCTTGATTCTTGTTTTTCCTTTCAGATATAAAATTCTAGGCACCTACAAGAAACAAAATTTACTTACTAATACGTTATATTGCGATGTTCCCATCCATTTGAACCCAAAGCATATCGTTTTCTGCGGTTGTTGTGTCTTATAACGTCTGGTACTCCACAACGCCGCGAAGACATTAACTACGAAAAAATTCAGGTTATAGGTTTTTATTTTTGAAAATTATAATTTGAGATATAATAAAACATACTTAAACTTTATTTATTTTAATTAAAAAACACTTCGATATTCGAATAAAATGCGGTTTAAAATTACATAGGCTGCGATAGCAACTTTGACATTCCGAGCAGTTAGAATGTTATTCATCAGGTTCAAGCAACAATAAATTTCGAATAATTTACATTTTCGTTACTAAAATGATGTCGCGCCTGTGTTCGTGGACATGGAGGTATTTTTGAGCATTTACTCAAATAAAATCATTAAAATGATGACTAATGTTATTTACTTCTTTATTAGAATAAATAACTGAACGATTATTTGTCATGTCATTTAATGATTTCAGTTGGTTTTTTAAGTTTTACTCGAAAATCAGGTTTATTTCGAAGTAACAGTAAGAGAGTAGTAATTTGTAGAAAACTTAAAAACGAATCCGAAAATATCATGATTGTTACCGTAAAGCGTACTATTTTATTTAGAAAAATATGCCACCGATACCCTGTATCTCTGCCACTGGAACATCTAAATTTTAGGATTTTGGACAATGTTTACATAAATACCTGTGCTCAATTTCAAATTATTTCACTTATTAGTTTTTAAATTATTAAAAAAAAATTAAAAACATTTTGTATCTTTTTAACGAAGCGTCCTAGATAAAAACTTTATACAGGGTTTTAGAAGTTTGATTACCTTAATTTTAACAGACGATAGAATACATTAAAATAAACAAAAAAACCTTATATGACATAACTAAACTCAAAAAAAAATTACCAAAATCTCCAACAAATGTACACAAATTTGATTAATTAAGGAATATTGACATAACTACGTGCATAGAATACTTATAATTTTTTTTTTAACTTCTTTATGCTTAATTCTAAAAAAATAATTAACGTTGTAATAAATTTAAAATTCGATAAAATTCATATCGAACATTGTGACAACGGCGCGGCGGTTTATTAACAGCAACAACCAATATGCAATTCAGTTGGTATCTGGATTCGACCGTGTTGGAGTGTTTTTTTGCGTACTACTATTTCCTTTTTTGAGGTGTTTTCCAGCGAGTGCGCGAAAATTGAATGCGAAGGTGTCATGCATACATCCAAAATGGTGATGGACATTTTGAGCGTATGTTGTTGATTGTTTTGTACTCGTGCGTATAAAAATTACTGAATTTTGCTTTTTGGTAAGTAAGTACCTAAATTATGTTTAGTACGTATGATTATTTGGACGACGTGAATCTTTGGGTACTTTAATTACATATTTTTCAAATACGTAATTTTATTAAAAGTTAAGAGATTCATAACTGCTAAAAGTCGAGCTAAAATTTAAGCACAACGCTATCTTCGTACTACAAAATCGATACATTTTATTTTATTTATTTAAAAACTGGAAACCAACTGTCTTAAAATTTACGTTAAGTACTTCACAATAATTGTTGTTCATATTTTTTCAGTAGAACAAGTCTGCCGCGTGTACACGTGCTGTGCATTAACAGGTTAAGCGCTGTTGTCACGTTGTGATGAAAGCCCGCATACTCTGTATTTTGAAACTTGTTAATAATACGCCCCTGTGTTATACAACTTTTTTGTTCATTTATGATTACTCTATCTCATGCTGAAGTAATTTGAAAATTGTAAAATATAATTTTCTGTTCTATTATTACAAAATTCTCATAATTCAGCTGTATTAAGACAGGAAGTAATATTTCCGGAAATTAATCTATTTGCGGTAGGTAAGTGTATTATTTTGATAGGCTGAAATTAACTGTGTGCTGTACTTCTGGAAGGAATAAGTAGTAACGGTGCAGTACAATGTTTAATGACGGGCTGCAATTAATAATCAAGTTTTGTCGCCGACTTGGCCTTAAAAATTGATTTTTTTAAGTCTCAACCTTTGTAGCGCAAACATATTAATATTAATAAAGCATAACAGTGCGCAACTAGTAAATACCTACTTAGACACATACTGAATAACGAAAACGTGGAAACTGGCGAAAATATTTCCCTTTTTTATAAGATAAAGTGATGATAAGAAATTAGATAGGTACTATTTTATTCAATTTAAGATAGACGTTATTCATTAGGATGACATTCTGAGCTTCTACTAAATTTATCATACCTTTAAAGTTGCATTGTCGATTTTTCCAGTTTCTTCTATTGCTCCATATCTTTGCACAGTTTTTATTATCTCTGAAATTCCATTTTCTGTATACAGTGCTTCGGCAGGTCCATCATCTTTCTCTATGTAACCATATTGTCTCATAAAATCTAACTGAAATTAATTAAAAGTGTAGAATTAAAATAAAAGAAATTACTCTAATTATTGGCAACTTTTTTTACGATAGAATGTTTGGTTTATATGAAAATAATGCGGAAAGCTTTTATTTCACTGAAAGAAAAATGGTTTTAATTGCAATGAATTTGTGTTTTATCCTGGACATGGATTGTGGATCAACGAAGCGAAATTTATTACAGTTTAAATACTACAATTTATGCGATACTTAAATTATTATTCACCGGGATTACCCTTGGAAATTATTGCCTAGTCATCGTTCTCTTAGAATTATTTGAATTCAAGATTAATATATTTAGATACTAATTTAATTGACGTATTATGCTCATAATAAATAAATTGGTATGATTATTATAATTTGCGAATTCAAGATTTAGTTTGTATTTTGCTTTAATATTTTTAAAACTGATGACCCTGTTTACATATTCTCCATTCTCATAGGGCTGTTGTAGGTGTTTATTTACTTTGAAAATATCTCATAATTTTTATATAATTTATTTAAGGTTAAGGTTAAGTTAACTTTTATTTTAAGATTATATTCATTTAATAAGTGGGATTGAATGAAGTGTAAAAAGAATCAAGGTGCATTGCTCACAGCGAACAAAATTAGCCTTGGTAGTTAGACGTCATGACATCAATAATATAGATTAGTGTTAGTAAACTGTTAAGGGATGGTATAATTTCAGATATTAGTGTAATGAAAATTTTTAATTTTAATAAACGACTTAGTAAAAGTATCTTACCACTTTAGGCGACGGCAGTGTAGTACGCTTTGTTTTGGGAACTGGAGCACAGTCTATGCTTACACTAAATAAGTAACAAATCAAGGAAAACTGCAACAAAATCATAACGGCTCGTAATTAAACGTTCGTTTAAACTAAATTCAAACTACTTGACCCACTTTTCGTAACGGTGAATGGTATTAACATATATTCAGTTCAAACTTGAATGAGTATTGTTACGCATTTTTTCGATTTCGAACGCGAGTGGACAAGGAAAAGTAACGCCGGCTTTGTTATATCTAACAGGCAGAGATGAATAACCATTAAATTGTTGCCTAAGGCTGAGGTTTTTTCATTACTAATCTTGATGTTGATGACACTTGATCTTCTTGAGAAAGACCACATCCTATAATTAAATTTATTACAGTTATTACTTCCTAATGGAAATACCGACAAATTTTGTTGAAATATTTGGGCGCTAAAATATATTTTAAATAGACTTGTGACGTCTTTTCGATTTATTTGTTAGATTTAGATATTGTGTTGATAATTCAAAGGATAAACCAAACATGTGTAACAACGCAATTGTTTATTTTATTAACCAAAACAATGAGTCTATGATGTGCATTGTTTGTTTATGGATTATAATTTCGAGGTATGACAAATATACTCTTGGACCAAACTATTGTACCACTAATGAGTAATAATTTTTAGTTTGTCTTTCTCCTTCTTTCTGGTTATTTTATGTTGGCCTATTTCTGCTACTTCAACCCCCACTTTGTCATAGGGTAGGGATCTTTTAATTCCCTTACATTGCTGAGACAATGAACCAGAAGTTTTACCCCTTTTTCCGAGGGATAATAATAATGACGTATTCGATAAGAAAATGCAACAAAAACTTATAAGAAAAGAGAGAAAAATTCATCTTAAATTTTTGTATAAGTGATTTTAAATACAGTTCAGTCGTTAATTAACCAGGAATTTTAACTTTTTTGGAGTTAAAAGGAGATATTTGCGCCGCCAATTTCTTTCTACTTCGGATGTGGAATGCAGTTAATTCCAAGAAAGTGACACAGGGGTCTTCTTGGAATTCCATCTCAACAAATATCGTATGGACTATAGAGTCGGTATTGAATTAAATGCACAATATACTTGTATAGTAAACAGCTAAAGTCATTCCTCGGTCGTCTCACCCAATTCGAAACAGAATTTGTATAGTAATTATGCAGATGAATGATCTTAATTGCTTATTAGATACTGCGCTGCTGGCTTCATTGCCGGTATAACCTGAGCTACGCAACTAGGTAATAGTTCTGATCTCAAGAAGAAAAAAAACTAGGCAGCCTTTTTTACTCTACACACTCAGTCCGACGAAATGCTCTTTTGTGCTGTGAAATGGCGTCATTAAAGAAAAAATTGACAGTGATTTTAATTTTAAATTGAAAGAAAAAATATTTTTTTATTTTAAAAATTACCTGCTGATACATTATGAAAAATGATATTTTGTCTTTTCAATACTCTACAGTTCTAAGAGTCCTCGAATCCGAGTACCATCACACTATAGGTCGACATTGTTGACTGGGAAGAAGACCTAGAAGTAAGTTATCGTTGCTAAAGCACGTCTAAGTAACACGTTGCGGACCCTCCACGTATACTACCTGCCAACTAAGGACAGGATTCGTGTAAAATAAGCAGCAACAACAATAGCTACAATATCAACACCACCAGCAGCAGAAACAGCAACAGCAGCACCGACAATAGCAACAACAACAATAACAACAGCATTGACGATAACAACAATAACAATGGCATTACAACAATAACAACAACAACACCAACAACACAGCAACATCAGCAGTAACAAGAGCAGCAGTAGCAACAACAACAAGGACAAAAAAGTAACATCATCGTCAATAACAACAGTAACAGCAGGAATAGCAACTGCGACTACAGCAGCAGCAACAACAGCAGTAGTTCTAGCAATAACCATAGCAACAAGAGCAGCAGTACCGACAACAGCAACAGCGACAACAACAACAGCAACGGCAGCAACAGCAACAAGAACAGCAACAACAAAAATAACAACAACTGCAACAGCAACAAGAACATTAACAGCGGCAGCAGCACCGACAGCAACAGCAACGACAATAGAAGCAGTAGGAATAATATCAGCAGCTATAATAACAGCAAAAGCAACAGCAGTAGTTACAATAACAGGAGCTGCAACAGCAGCAACAACAACAACAGTAGCAGCAACAACAGCAACAACAACAGCAGTACCGACAACAGCAACTGCGACAACGACAATAGCAACGGCAGCAGCAACAACAAGAACAACAACAACAAAAAGAACAATAACTGCAGCAGCAACAAGAACATTAACAGTAGCAGCAGCACCGACGGCAACAGCAATGACAATAAAAGCTGTGGGAATAATATCAGCATTGATAATAACAACAGCAACAGCAGTAGCTACAACAACTAGCACTTTCCGTGCACCTAACCCCCTACACTATAGGTCCCATAACGACTCGCACTTGTGATAGAAAATAGTATGTGCAACTCGTTCAACTGCGTTTCAACTGCGTCCGCGTGGCGCTATTGGCAACTTTTCCCCACTCGTTACACAATGTACTATTCTTCATCATCTATGAGTCTTGAGCACATTGTCCCATTATACAATACAGTTCCCGTCGTGTCCTGTGGTTTGCATACTGCAGTATCGCAGATCGTTCTGGAGGGATCAATTCCTTAGTTGTGCAGAATAGCATGTTAAAACAATAATGGAGAATTCTAATGGCTATGGAAAGGTATATCTTGCCTTAAAATGTTTCAGAATGTCTTTATGTGTAAATGAGTCTTTAAAGTCAAAGCGCGATTCTATTGACTCGGAAGTCGCTTAGATGTGAAAGAATGATGGCAAAGCAACATAGAGCAATTTTTTATATATTATCAGTTCCAAAATGTAGAAACAAGAAGCAACATATATAAACATTTTGTTTCCACCATGGCAACAAAAAAGCAGCTGATCGCTGTTGACCGAATAAATGAAACAAAGTGTATCCACCAGGAAATCAAGGTACTCTCGTAGTGCAGTTCGAACTTAACTATTTTTTTCATGTCATCCAAAGAAGAAAATATTGCGCTAACAGCAGCAGCTTACATTATTTATATCAAAATGTGACACCAATTACAGAGCTTCAATATCAGTAGTTGAGCATTTACTTGTCACACTACGATTTCCTTCGAATCTTACTTCCCCTTAATTAGCTCCAGTAACATCGCTCCATCGTCCTTTGTATTTCTGCGTTTATAATTTTGATCCAAAGACACTCTAAATTTCGAATGTTTCAATTAATAATATTAATAAGTCATTAGTCCACTTGAATTCCGCGTATGCACCAAAGCAACATAGAACAGCTTTTGTGTTTCTGTCGCGTGTTTACCAAAATGTTGCAGTAAGTTTCAATGTGTTGCACATTGTTGCCGCGAAAAAACTAAAAAGTTGCTCTATGTTGCGTGTTTCTGTTGGAAGCGGCAAACATTAAAGAAAAAGTGGTAAAATGAGTCGACAAGTTTCAGTTGTGACGTCGGTGGACACGGGCGGCTGTCGCTGTTTGCTGTAGTTTCTGATTGAACATATCCGGATGCAGATCTTTTTTGTGCTTTGTACTTTCTTCATTTATAATTAAAAAAAGTTATTATGGCGGAATTTAAGTGGACTAATGACTTATTAACATTATTAATTGAAACATACCGAAATTTAGAGTGTCTTTGGAACCCAAAAGATCAAAATGTAAATGCAAGATGCATGATGCGTCTAATTTGTGTGATGTTTCTGGAGCTAATGAAATGAAAGTAAAGAGAAAAAGAAAAAATTTGGTTGGTCAGTTTTTTAGAGAAAGAAATAGTATGGAAGTTAGCTGCTGCTAGTGTAATATTTTGTTCTTCGGATGACAAAAAAAATAGTTATGTCCGAACTGCATTGCGAGAGAAACCTGGATTTAGTAGTAGATACACTTTGTTTAATTTACTCGGTCAACAGCGACCTACTAAAACTTTTTTGTTTTTTTTTTGTTGCCTTGGTGGAGACGAAATGTTTATATATGTTTCTTGTTTCTACATTTTGGAACTGACAGCAACATACAGAAACAAAAAAGTTGCTCTATGTTACTTTGGCGGATACGCATCTTTCTGATACTGTTGCTCTTAATGCGGAAGCCTATATGGACAATGAAGTATCTAGCCTCATCGGGATGATCAGTTTTAAGAGGTAGGGCGATATTATGGAAGTCACCTACCTTTTTAGGTATTTATTAGATTATTGATTCTTAAAGAAATTAAAGATCTATCTAAATGTGGAAACTTTTATTTATTGAAAACACCTCGTCGTTTTCATATAATGCAAAATAAACATAGAAAGTAAAGAAATTTTTTTGAAGAAAGAAACTATACATACAAACTTATCCTTCTTCATAAATAAGATATGTAAGACTGTTATAAAACATTCCCGAAATATAAATATACTTATATTTGTAATTGTGTCTTTTTATTACAAGAATTACTTAAGGATCGTCATGTATTTTATAAAAACAAAATCATAGTAATTGTGAAGATTTATTTTCAATAGTTAACAAGTTTAATTTGCTATTACAACTATTTTAACTTACGATATATCTATTTTTGTTCCAAAATATTCCATATTAAACACTACTTAAAAGTACCTGGACAAGAAAAATGTATGTTCATTTTATAAATAAGTTAATGGACCCTGGAAAATATTGTGCGGAAAAAGTATTACGTTAAAGGTGTGTTTTTTTTATTTGCAATATCCTACTTTTCTTAAAGCTTCTTCGATTTCACTGTATACCGTAGGATCCACAACTGTTGCAGAGATCTGTAATAAAAATATATATTAACAAATAAGAATTTAAAACCGTTAGAAATATTTGCACAAAAATGTGATTGTAGCAACTTACAAGTAGTAATTAAAAATTATTTTCATTTTTTCTGCAATCAATTGTTTTTAGTTATAAAGTTGACATTGATTTTTAAGCTTATACAACTTATTTACCAAGAGAGAAAATGGATATGTTTTGGTCAGAGTAAGATAAAGTTACAAGGTGTTAAAAAATGTATCACAAACTTGGAGGGGGAGTATGGCCTAACATATGGAGAAAAGTTTTAATGAACGTGGGTCAGCAAATGAAGGTTTCGGAGGTACGAAACACTTAACGTTTATATCACTTTTTTGTTATGCACAAACAATGTAATTTATGAACAAAAAAGGCAAAAAGTCCAATAGATGTTCAAAGTGCCCTCCCTCCATTTTACGGCAACATCTACACCGTAAAATCCTTCAAACTCTTTCGAAAACTGGCTTTCGATCACAATGGCTCGAATCTCGTTGCTACAGCTCCTCGAGGTTATTCACAGGCGTATGCTAAAGTTTGCAAATACCTTCAAAGAAAAAAAATCATGGGAGTATCAATTGGGTGATCTTGTAGGCTATGATACAGGTCCAACCTTCCTTAGGGGTAAGAGTAAAAGGTTAAGAAAAAAATGGGTAAATGCTACAAAGGATTAATTCTCCGTATCTTCGAAACCGTCTTTGCGAATTTGTGGATTCATGTTCATTAAGACATTTCTGCATATATTGGGTCATATGATTCCACCTTCAAGTTTGTGACATATTTTTAAAGATCCTATATATCCAAATACTTATTAGTTATTTTTAAAATTGTTTGAAATTCAGCTATGTTCGTAAGACGCTTGTGGATTTTAAAATGTCTAATCAAAATTAAAGTGTTACGTACATAGACATATTTCTAGAAATACGCCGTTTTGTTAATGATGAATTAATTGTATGTTTATTAGTTTAAAAATAAGTTCACCATTTTCAGAAAAATTTGCTATTATTTATGCAGTTATTATTAAATTTATTCTAGGATTTCACAGAAAAAATTTAAACCTTAAAGCTTTAATCGTAGAGTAAACAAATATACAATAATAAAATATTATTTTTATCTTCACTGTTATGAATAAATTTTAACTTTTTTTATATAATTGGTCGAAAAAGAATACAAGCAACTTACTTTCTTAAGCTTATTTCTGGCTAAATCCGCTAGAGATTTTCTACAAATTTTTCCAGTTCTCGTAAGGGGCAATGCTCTAACAGCTATAGCTTGTTTGAACGCAGCTACAGGTCCTATGCTTTCTCTTATCATGGCAACTAGTTCCTTGGCTATTAGAAATTCATTCAGCGCAGGGTCTAAAAAGGAACATTAATGAATACGTGGTAGCTACGTCATTAGGATTTTAATCTTTTTATTTTGTGTTTTATACAAACAGTGTGTCTCATGACAAGTTGTAGATATGGTAATGGTAGGTTGAGGGCAACCCAAGTGAATATGACATAAACTCTTAGAAAGACACTTAACAGTTACTACTGAAAGTCAACAGATTCGGGAAGTCAGAATTCCAGCCCTCCAGGAGGTTATTGGGAAAATCTCATTTGTTTGTGACTATGTAGTATAATCTATTCTGTATATTTAATATTTTATAGTATAATAAGTAGTGACTAGTAGCTAAAATAATGCAATTGATTTCTTTGTCACATTTTCCACAAGTTTTGAGTGAAAAGTGTAATTGAGATAATATCTTTTAAATAAGCTTTTCAACATTATTTTAACAAGGAGAACAGTTAGACAGTATATTCCGGTATTCCTCTTATTATTATCCATCATAAACGGTTGAAAAACTTAACGTGATATAAGTTATAGACGAAATTTAAAAACTTATTATTGTTACATCAACGAAGAATAAGGCATATAAAGTAATAAGACTTTTCCTAATTTTTTTAAAGAGAAAGAAAATCTCTTTTCAACAATTCTGGTACAGATTTCGCTGTTTGAAGGTAGCTACAGAATTAATCCTAATGATTTAATTTAACCCAGAATCTAAACCCTAATATAACTACTAAAGCCTTCATATACAGATGGTAAGATATAGGATTTTTTAGTTTTATCTAGGTATAAAATTATAGTAAGTAATATTAATACCTAATTAAAGTAAAAGCATGATTTGCACTATATGATAAGTAGGTACTGGCTTACGCTCTGAATATCCTACATGTAATGGTAAAAAAACTTGCAGGGAGAACTTCTGCGATGTGACAGATGAATAAAAATGTTCCTCCTAATATTAGTTTCAATAAGTACCACTAATATGGAACGAACAATATCATAAGTGGGCATTGAATAGCAATGACATTTAACATGCTTTTTCTGTTATATCTATCTCGCCCACACTCAAAACATGCCCGTAGATAGATATATAAATCTCACTCTCTCACCTCCAACATACTGATGAAAAGTATATGTATGTCTGGTGACAAATATTCTTAAATGGTAATTAGATATTGTGGGTGTAATACAGTGTTAGACGATGAATGTAGTCCACAGAGTAGCTGTCAATATCATCATCAGTATCTTTAGATTAGTAGGTCACTCTGTGCCAGCAATGCTTTGTGCAAGTAGACATTGATTAATTATGACATTTAAAATATGATACACTTTTGGGTATCCATTTTAGGTCATTTCACCTAATAAAACGCGTCATCAGGATATCATTCTTATATATTGTCAATTTAAAAGTATGATAAAAAAATGTCAAATGTTACATTCCATATATGGTATATGAAAAGTTATAATCATCGATCTTTTTTGAATAGTAACCAAAGATGAAAAATTTCCCAATACCGTCCTGAAAGTTTTGGAGTTCTGACTTCAAGAGTCTGTTAATCTTTAATTGTACATTGTGTATCACTAAAATACATTAATTGCGACAGATTACCCCGTAATATTCACAAATTTTGAGTTCAAAATTTTGTAAGCACTCATTTCGTATTCGCCTATGTTATACCAACTGTCACATAGTTGTTACAGTACGAGGATAATTTTTTTAGTATATATAGTAGGTACTATGTATTATGTATACCTAATACTATGTACAGTATACATTCTTTAGAAATCAGTTAAAATAAAATTGTACATTTAACGTAAAACATTTTTAATCATGTGTCATTATTTTTTTATGTGCATTTGGTTTGATTAAGATTAATTTTTAACATCGTGAGAACTAAAATTAGTCCTTCCGGATATTGATACATTGTCTTTCAGTTTTGTTTTTGGGACGGATTTTGTACCTTCAACCAAGAGGTTGATAAGAATATATGTATTAAGAAAGTGTTAAGCAAGTATCGTATTTTCAGTTTCTTTACCACTTTTTTACGTATTTACTTTTCGTCAGGAAGTCATTAAATGACAAGAGCTGTCTAACAACGCTTTTATGTGAACGCTTACACAAATGTTTGTTTCTTGTTTTAGATTATTACACTGCATAGATTTTATATTATTATATTTGCATATATTGATACATATTATTCACTGCTTTGTAAAACATCCAGTCCATCTGCTCACAAACTTTGCACAACTCTTTGGTACAGATTTTAAACGTATTTGCATCAAATCAATTCCTGTTTCATTAGTCCAGTCATTATAGACATGTTTCGGGAAAAAATACTATTAGAAGTTTCTCTGCGGAATATTGTTCTTCCCACTCGTTCGCTAGACCGAATAATAGAACGCATCGCCGCTATCTTCTTTTTTGCAATTAAATAGTTGAATTCACCTTAATGTTAATGTTGGACATGAAAATATAGCTCTTAATGTATACTCTCTCCAAATTTCGGCTCTTAATAATTAAGGACACTGCGATTAAATAAAAAAAATGTCTCAGCTTCTAATCAACTTAGAACAACGATTTTTTTTTTAAATTTGAAGAAAAATAGTACTAACTAAACTATAGACGTTAGTATTTCGTTTTATAATAATTACCTATCTTAAAAATTTAATAAATATTAACATTTTTTCAGTCATTTTTGAACAAATTAATTTTGAAAAATTAAATTCTCAGTAAATGCATATGTCAATACAACTATTTAGGTACAAAAACAACTAATGATCGAAACTCTACAATGCCTTTGAGCTTGGGAAAAATCAGTTGAAAATAGCATCTTCTTAGATAACAAATTCCGCCAACGCCAAACTAATGTAACTTTCGGGCTGAAATTTTTACCACTTATTAAGGGTGCAAAAAGCCTAAAAATCCTGAATTATAAGTGCAATATTAGCAATTGAAGAAAACGGCCATTTTCGACCATTTTTGAGCTCTTGCGCATAAACAAATTATCGGAATTTAATCGGATTTGTCTTATTTTACAGATTTATTTAATACCTACCTTTATATAAACCTTTTTTCTCTATGAATAACAGTTTTTTTACGCGAGTTAAAAAGCCACTTTTCTATAACTTTGACCATTGTTTTAACAAAGTTTCCCAACTAGTCTCCAGTTGATTTTTTGATATTTTGTTTATAACACGTTTCTGAACAATATTCCGCAAAAAAACTTCTAATAGTATTTTTTCCCCGAGAAAAAGCTATAATGACTGGCCATGTAAAATGCCAATCTCACAAATGTTTTGTCAAACTGTACACTAGCCTTGAGTACATCACTGCTAATAAGAAATTAAAAACTATGGATATAATTACTCATCTCCTCACCATTATTTATTTATTTATTTATTTACTTATTTCGTCATGGTACCGAAATAGTTTCATATCTCATTTGGGAGAGGTATAATGGTATTATATTATGCAATATTATTGGCCCTACACTCCCAAAAGACCAGAAGATTATTCAAAAACAGTATCATTCCCTCAAAACACACTCTGTAATTTGAGGTGTTAGACGTCATTTGTGGAGATCTTTCAAAGAACATTTGGAAAATCAGAAATTTACAGAATGATGGAGCTGTAACATGATTGAAAGCTGCTGCTCAAAAAGCTATTTTGTAAGGAGTATATATAAAATTTTGAGCAGAGACCAAGTGTTTTACGAAGTACTACGTCAAAAAATAAAAATAAAACCAAATAAATTCTATAAGTACCTTCATAACAACGTTACTAGACAATTCCTGTTAACTTACTGACTTTTCCCAAAATGCGGTATTTATATTTCATTCCCTTCTCTCTTATTATTTTTTTTCTAGTTCAATGCCATTTATCATCATTCCGCTACCCACCGATGTGATTATGACAATAAATTCTGTTTTATAATGCTCTGTTGTTATTTTAATGAGAAACGCAGCCGTTAGAGACGAACATAAAAAAGTAATCTTGATTTGAATCAGAGACTGCGACGCTGTTCTTAGTATCCAGTATCGAATAGAACTACAGAATATCAGTATTGGAGAAATAGGATTGCAGTAATCCAATTTACCTTCTTTTATTACAAACAGACACAATGGAACTTCGCTTTTAATTTCATCAGGTACGGAAATAACACACGCCATCGCTATGTCTGGATGGGAGAGGATGATATTTTCTATGGCTAATGTGGATAATCTGTGTCCAGCGACATTAATAACGTCATCTGCCCTGGCTGTCACGTACAACAAACCATCTTTATCCATATATCCGGCATCCATTGTGTCGTAGTAGCCCTGATGAAGAAGAAACAGATATGAAGTAATTGTATTTTTTGCAATAAAATTTTTAAATAAATTTGAATTCCCGGAATTCACTACATATGATTCCGGTTAGAGTCAAAACGCCAGTAGTAAGAATTCCAAAATTGCGGAAGAGACAGAAGGTAGGTTTGTAATCTGTTTGAATGAGGTTGTTAAAATTTTATGAATACATATTTTTAAAATTTGTAAGGTAATTGAATACAAATTTAACAAAATAAGAAAGAACATAAGGGATGTTCTTTCTTAAAAATGTCTTAAATGTAAAAGTATCAAACAAGTTAATTAGTTGCAATTAAAATTAATATTTCTTGTAATAAAACTAATAAAACAAGTGGATTTATAGACTAAAATATTTTTTAAAATAAACTTCAACTTAATAAAAATATTTCAACAATTTAAGGGACTTAAATTCGACACCATCTGCTACTGTTTTTAACATGAAAAACTGACACTCCCTATTCCCTAAATATATACTGTGATTTTAAAAATGTTACAATATTTGTCATTTTAACAAATTTTTTTAAAAGTACACATTTTATTATTAGCTCTCGCATTTATAAGAGTAAAAATCTCCATATTGATTAGTTTTGTTCCCTCAAAATTTTGGCTGGATGTACAGGGGATCCTTACAAATACAATTTTGTAAAGAAAAAATCAAAATGGGCAGTTCGAAAATGATTTAAAGATATACTTCTGCACTGGAAACTGATCCACTACCTCGCATAGTGCGACCGGCATGGCGGTGTGATAAAAACGGACAAAAACTTTCGCAAGAAAAGAAATAATTAAAATTTTATTGCACCTATTTTATATCGGCAAATTGAACTGCTTTTGTCTATTAATTAATAAAATCAATTTGTGTTTTTAAATAATAAAATCATTTGACATACCCGATGTTACAACAATTGTTCAAAATTTTATCCACCAACGTGTAAACACATTTGGGTCCGTCTTAATCAGTTTCTTCGAACTAACACAAATGTTATCTTGCTTCACCATAATACAAATGTCTTGCTTTACCATAAATTAAAACGATATCCATCAACTCCGAGTTGCTACACACGCAAACCGTTTTTGACACTAACTACTAAAAAACTATTGTAAACACCACAGATAACAGGTAAACACTATCGTAACGACGATTGCAAAATCGGATTTCAGTATTCGGAGTCGCTGAGGCCACGTGGCTCTCCACGCGTATTGCGAATGACGCTAGAGACTACAGTTGTCCAGCTATGTAGTGGTTGAATGTACTATAACTTCAATATTTTTTTTCTCGGAAACTATAAGCATTTTACAAAATTTTGTTTACGATATTAACTCCATTTCTCATGCTGCATCTATTCCCAAATTTTTTTGGATAAGTTGTGAATCACCCTGTATAAAAGTAGTTTAAAGTTCTTCTTGTTCGGACAGTAAACTTGCTTAAGTTGAAAGCTTTTCGATAGTTATGGTTTGTGGCTATTTTAAAATCTATTATATTTTGACAAAATGATCGACCTTTTTAATACTTTTAAAGACAATGTTTTGTATTTTTGTATTATGTAAAGTAGTACTTATCTCTACTGTTACGAAAATCAACCTGACAGTGAATGTAGATGGCGTATTTTCATTGAGATATAGCTTTTGAAATCTTTGACTGCTACATCTTTCATATATTTCAGAAAGATTCCATATTTGTATTTCCTGTTAGTTAATTTCATTTTAGAAAATGTAATTTTAATTTTAATTTTAATACCTATTTTAGAATTTGTTAGATTAGGAAAATATATCTGATGCTTTCTGAAATACATGTGATAGTTCTTGAAAATTGCAAATTCTAAAATAGTTTTTTGATATCATATTGAGAATTTTGATAATTAATACTCTCTGAGGAAACATTGACTAATCTGATATATAAATAACTCTTTTGAAATAAAATTTACTAACATGAAACCCAAATGACGCATTCTGAAACTAAATTGGCAGATTTAAAATATACTTAGCAAAATTTAAACACCTAGTATGAAATGTATTAATTTGCTGGTATACCATAATTTAGCGTTACCTATGCCCTTCATAGGTACCAAAATTCCGCTTGATATCATGCTCCTGAAAAGAGTTACTATAGCATTTCCGCCATCCCTTGCATCTGTCAAATTTTCTTTAAAAAATTAATATGTCAAAATCTATATCTCCTAGCTATAGGGAAAAGTGACCCTCTTTAACCTAGAATAGAATGCAATAATATATAGTGTCCCATTTAAAATAACGAAGTTGGAGTCGACTATCGGTATAACCGGAAGTGCAGGAGAGTTCTAGATATTTTAGTTGTGTTCGCCCTAGGGACATTGCCATGTTCCCAAATTTTCAAATTTTTCGGAGTAGTACTCCCACTCCTACATAAAGATCGACGCAGTTCCCGGTGGGACACCATATGATATCGTTTCAAAATAAAATGAAAATGACCACAATATGTTTGTTTTTTCTCCAAACCGCTGCAGATGCTCTATAATTTTATATATTTTATATTTATTTTATATTTGAAAAAGTATTAATCAACAATAATTTTAATAAGAATGTAACTAATACCATTGTATAAGTATTTACTTATACAATGCTAATACTTACGGGATACTTGGTGAAATAAGTCTTCACAAATTTATCATTCGCTTTGTATAAGGTAGATAAAGGTCCAGGAGGAAGAGGTAGTTTAATTGCTATTCTCCCGAGTTCATGGGCATCGGCTATGCTCCCATCTTTGCGTAAAATTTTCACTGTGAAACAATAATATATATGAACATATAGAAAAATATTAACTTGAATTAAAGAAACAGTTATTTGCGTAATTAAGTATACCTACATAGGTCACGGCAGAACAATCCGAAAAATGATCTTACTCAAACTTTAAATCCGCCATTTATGGCTATTTTCTAAAACCTTAATGCCTTCAAAAACAGTTTTACGAATGTCAGATTTAATGTTAAGAAAAGAATTATTCATATTTTTACCTGGAGTCAGTAGAATTCAAAATTGTAACTAAAAATATGGCATTTAATTTACAATAGCAACATTGACTTTGACTTCTTATATGACGAGAAATACCAAAAGCTTGTACATAGTTTGTCCGAGTGAGATTGCATTTTTATTGTTAGTTCTTATATTTTTACTTGGACATTTAACATAAACAATACGCGAATAAATATATATTTAACTTGTATCGGTTTCATATCTTCAAAAGAAATTTAAAATATTGAATCCTCAACAGAAACAGGCTCAACCTATACCTACCTATAAATATTCTATTTTAATATAGTTTCATTTAAACTAACTTTTTGCATAATATTTCAAATTTCATAACAAAATTAAATAAAAGAAACTCAAATATGTTTAATGGATTATACATTATCTTAAATATTTTAACTATATCCAAAATGTAAAATGTATTAGAATTTCTCTCCGAAAAACGTATTAATTTCAGGACACGTTTGTAGTAACATGTGCGGTCCTTCATAATTCCAGGATAATTACTGATTACCCGATTAATACATTTCCAAATTCGTGGCTTAGTAATAATGAGGAATCGATTATGTGGTCTGTCCAGCGATTGAAATTGAATTTGCATTTGGCTCTACTACTATTACAACGTGTATCTCTTAGCTTAGGTTGCTTAATTCCCAAAACATATTTTTTTTCTTTTGAATTGCATCCCTAGGCAATAAATCTACTTAGGTAGTACGTATTTTTTTTTAGAAGCATCACATTTTTATTTAATTAAATTAAAAAACCTGTTTTAAAAAATTTGATTTGATTGAACATTCACAAAGTTATCCTAATTGTTTATAACTACAAAAATTCGATCAATGTTTAAACAAGCACCAGAGCTCTCGTAATTGACGAATTCGAATTTTTCAAAAAGCGTTTGAAAGCTTGATAGCCCTTCTATATGTGATTAAATTTTCAAGTATCTAAGGGCCTTGGTTTTTGCTGTGCAAAATTTTGAAAATTTGCAATTTTTTTTCAAAATCTGGATTGCAAAATTATTATGCAAAATCTATCGAACCGATTTTGATGAAATTTGGTGTGATGATTCTACATAACATGAACTTTTCTTGTGCCAAGTATGAAGGTCCTATATCCAACTTAAGACCCCAATGAAAATCCCTAAAAAGTAATGTTTTTTAACCCCATTTTTGTCGATTTTTTCCATCTGTACAATAATAATCATGATTCATTCGATTTGTAACTAGTCATACTTTGTAAAATTTAATTACAAAAATTTTTTTCCTCTTCCATTTTCGCCTAAAATCAACTCTTGAAAAGACACATAATTAAATAGGAAGAAAAATATGATATTTTTCGAATTTTTTTAACATATTGTGCCGCCAAAAGTTAAGCCTACGTTTTTTTATGCGAATAGAAAAATTTTCATTTCTAGTGATATTTTAAAGCCAAAAAGCCAAAAATCTCCGTGGATATACGATTCACCCAAAGTGGACTCTTTGAAACAGATACCGTCTGGACTACATAGCCAAGACACAAATATTCGATTCTGCGATTCTCCATACGATAAACTGAGATAAAATTCCAAGAAGACCTTTGCGTCACTTTCTCGGAATTAACCGCATTCGACACTCGAGGTAGGAAGACATTGGCGGAAAATATCAAGGCACACCCCTGCCGCAGTAAATGTATATTATGTGTTACCTACCATTATATCCTGGAAATGGTAGACCAGTGGTCAAATCTGTGTCAATAGTAGAGTTCTTCAGTCCAATACACGTCCCCGATATAACCGATCCAACTTCAGTTTGCCACCAATGGTTTATAATTGGCACTCCAAAATGTTGTTCAGTCCATACTTTTGTATTCAAATCTAGATGTTCTCCGGCCAACCATATTTGTCTCAAGCTGGACAAATCGTATTCGGTGCCATATTTTCCTTCTGGGTCGGCCTGTTTCAAGACTCTCATAACAGTAGGTATGGTGAATATTGAATTAACGCCATAGTCGCTAATAATCCTGTAACAGAAATTTAAAGAAAATTAAATATTTAACATCGAATATGCAGTTCGTAAGAAAAAATATATCAAATAATATACAGGGAGTCCAGAGTTGTACACGTTAAACTTGTTAACAGAGTTCCTCGAAATAAGAAAGAACGTTGGATAATTTATTACCACACTTTCGTCTATCTACACTAAACATCTTCAGCGATATTTGAATAAAGACGAGTTTATTGAGATGAAATAAAATTATTGATAGAAATTTAGAAATTTAAATTAAAACTTTACTTGACTAAGACAATGTGAAGAGAGAAGGTTGAAATAATTATTGTAAAACTTAAAAAAACATTGAGTAAAAAGAAAAATTGTTAGTATTAAATAGAGTATGTTGAAATATTATCAGAGAGTCGTATTATTAGAGCAGAATATAAATTTCAAAGATTTAAGAATAGAGAACATTATCATTTTGGTCAAATAGCGTACCTGCCAAGATATTATCGGAAAAACAGAATACATACATAATCAAAATTAATTAGTAACAGCAAGTGACTTACCTATAGCAAAAGAAAGCTAAAATATCATAGTTTTATTTAATAGTAGTATTATGAGTAAGTAAAATAGGTATAAAGAAATAATGTCCAAAGTAAAATTTTATATAGCAATAGGATATATGTCAGTGAAATGTCAAAAATAAAGTTGGATTCACAAGTCAGAAAATATTACATATGAAATTCAAATAAAAATATAGATTTAAGGAATATTTTGAAATATAAGTAAAAATTTTTGTAAATAAACTGGAATGGGATTGTAAAATTGTAAATTATAAAAGTGAAGTGAAGTGAATTGGAAAAAGAAAACGGAATTTAAAAGAACAGGCATATATGTGAAAAGACCTTAACAAGGGATTAAAAAATCAAGAGAGTCGGATAAATAAAAAATAGAAGATTTATTGACTAGTTACGAAAGATTTGTCAGAGAGAAGTAGTTGAAAAGAAATAGTGGGAAAAACCCATATAAATAGTAATAATTACAGTGAAAAATAGTAAGACAATCAAAATTAGTATTCTAGTACAAAGAAAAATCAAAGTTGGGCCAAAAGGATTCAAAAGTACAATCTTTTCAAAGGACTCCAAGAAGATATCCAGGATAGACCAGAATATTCAAGTTATTGTTGACAAAAAAAATAAATAAATAATAAATAAATTAAATTTTTGAATACTATCTTTTGATTAGTGTGGTGTATTGTTTGGTTTTCTATAAAGTTTTAACCTCACTAGAACTCACTACTGGGAAGAGTCTAAAGCTGACCAGGATTGACAACAAGTAAATCACAGCATACCAATACAACAGCATACACATATACACAGTAAGATCATAGTATATTAATTATACAAACAAATCACACACAAATACTATAATCATAACAATATTTTTTCATACTTGAACAAGCATTAGATATTTCCCGACATATGTTTGTGGCAACTTTTCATATTTTGAAGGATTCTGTTATCACGTAAAGCTTGGTGTGCAAATCAGTACCCCACTGTATGGGAATTATTTCAAATACCACCCCTTTGGGTATCAATTAAAAATATACGTATATAGGCTGTGCCATTAAACATTTCTACTGGTGTTTCCTTAGAAACTAAAAGACTTTTTTTAAGTTAATACTGGCCATAGGCGGAAAAGGGTAAAAAGTTTAATTTGATTAAAATACTATTTTGTTTTCATACAGATAATGTCGTACAAAGAAAATACTGGGAATAAAAGAAGAAGAAAATAATAAACATTTCTGACAAATCGTTGATTTTGCAAAGAGAATAGGGAAAAATTGCTCAAATTTAATTGCCTATAATATCCATTCCAAGCTTTTTGTTTTCGATATCGAAAAACATATGAAGGAAACATATAAGATGTCCCAAAAGTAAGGCAGTATTTGAATTGTGCGGCGCCAATTTCATTCCGAAGAGGTAGTGAATTAAACAACTGTGAAAAGATTAGTTACCAAATTTGAACAAATGAGTTCGGTTTCAGACAATAAAAAAATAGGCCTGCTTCGTACTGGCCGTTCTGCCGAAAATATTGCTATGGTGAGTGATAGCATTGTATAAGTAAATACTTATAGTCCAGGAGAATTACACATTGACATGGCTGTTGCGTGACGTAATTTGAATATTAATAAAAATCGGTCGAAAATAATATATACAATGAAAATATAAGGTTGTGCCAAGAAAAAAAGTTGTGCAATTTGCAGAAAAAATTAAAAACTGCAAAAATACTCAAAAATGACGTGTTTTTTCTAACATTTTCCAACATAACTTCTTAAATATGCAGTTTACAGAAAAAACTATTACTACTAACTAACTATTACTGATGAAATTGTTTGTTATGAAATTTACTACAAGATAGAATTGTTTTGATACCTGCGCATATCATATTTTTGTTGCTAAATAGCCAAAACAACGTAAGAAAGTGATGAAAATCGAGGTAATTTGGAAGCGTCAAAGTGACAGGCAAAAAATTGTCCAATTCTACTATAAATGTAGATATAAGTACTTTAAACGATTATAAAACGAAATTCCAAAACCCGATCCAAATCGGTCTGATACTATGGGCATGAGACAATTTGTTACTAAATTTCAGCGCGAAATGTCGTTATTTTTTTTACGTTAGTGCTGGGGTTAAAGTTAGGCATTTTAATCTGCGCTGATTTTTTTACACTTACTTGAACCCCTTAACAATCATATAGAATCGTTAGAATATCAATTTTCTTTTTTTGAATAATTTTTGGAGCGAATTTAAAAGTTAGAAAAATTTTGACTTTATAAACAATTACTTTCGTGAAGCGGTTTTGCGGGTTAGAAAATATACCAAAGTACTAAAAAACAGTTCTCGGAAAGACGCTTAACTTGAAAAAAGAACGTTCAAATAGGTCGTATAAGTTCCGAGATATCGAGTGTCAAAGTCAACAAGCGTTAGCTGCAAAACTATGCATAATGTAACAACAAAATATGAATTTGGTAGGTTTTTTAAGAACTTTTCGTATGTGCTTTTATAAATATTATCACACGTGTGCCTTTTTTATGAAAATTCAGTGAATATCGCCAAGCCGACCATTTGAGCCGCAAAACCGGGGGTAGGGGAAGAATGACAGAAATTGAAATTGGGCGTTCAAAAAGAGCGGGTCCTCTTCGGCATTCAATATCTCGGCTTCTACGGCTCCGATTTTTTTGATTTTTTTTAAATCAGTATATCATAATGAGAGGAATTCAATTATCAAGATTTCATTAAAATATTATAAAGCCCTATCAGACTATTACGACTACTTAAAATTTCACACATTTCATTGCTGCTGTATATTCATGTAAATAATAATATCGATGGTAGCTATACATAGTCCATTGTTAATAGTTATTCGTTTTAATAATTCGTAATAATGTTTAAAACCTTGAAATTTTTATTTAATATGTAATTTATTTGATATTTATAAAACGTATCATCGCATTATTAAAGTATTCCGCTTTTTACAGCATAGTTGCTGTTTTTGCTCTCAAAATTTTCTTACGGTAATACGGTAACGGCCCATTAGAATATTTCGGAGACTACCTCGATTTGAATTTTGAAAATTTGGGACCTGGTGATTTTGGAGGTATTATTTAAAAAGAGTTTAAATAAAATAATGCCATTGTTGTAGTACTTCCGGTTATACCGGTAGTCGCCACCTATTTGTTGTAAACAAATCTGTTGTAAAAATTTACTCTATCTATCCATATTACATCTCCATATACCTATCTTTTAATTTTTCTGTTTTTACGGTTTTTGTGATAAATAAAATGATCCAATTTCTTCCGAGGATGGCTATGAAATTGCTAGCAAATTTAAAAAATCTAATTAACCAACCATAACCAACCATAAGTCATTATTTGCTGTTAATCTGACAATGGTAGGTACTTAATTACAATTAGTTAAACACTGATTTGAAAATAATGGAAAGCGGTACTTATTCAAAGGCTGATATTATAACTGAAAACAGCAATAATGTAAAAAAGTGAAAAACTTTGATAATACGATGATTATGAAAATATAATAAACACGTTTTATAAACATAAATAAATAATTATTTGTATCTATATCTTTTTCTATTTCTATGCATACAATAAATAAATTACATATTAAATAAAAATTTCGAGATTTTATTTAAACATTATTACCACGTAATTATTAAAACTAATACCTATTAATAGTGGATTATGTACCTATATCCTACCATCGATATTATTATTTACATGAATATAGGTACAGTATACCAACGAAATATGAGAAATTTTAAGTAGTCGTAATAGACAGAAAAGAGCTTTATAATATTTTAATGAAATCTTGATAATTGAATTCCTCTCATTTTGCTTTATCGATTAAAAAAAAATCATCAAAATCGGAGTCATAGAAGCCGAGATATTGAACGCCCAAGTGCGCGCGCTTTTTTTTGAACGCGCGATTCCAATTTCTATAATTCTTCCTCTCGCCTCGGTTTTGCGGCACAAATGGTCGACTTGGCGATATTCATTGAATTTTCATAAAAAAAAGCAAACGTGCGACCATATTTATAAAAACACATACGGAAAGTTCTTGAAAAAACCTACCAAATTCAATTTTAATTGTTGTTACATTATGCATAGTTTTGCAGCAAGCGCTTGTTGACTTTGACACTCTATATCTCGGAACTTATAGGACCGATTTGAACGTTCTTTTTTTCAAGTTAAACGTCTTTCCGAGAACTGTTTTTTAGTACTTTGGTATATTTTCCAACCCGCAAAACCGCTTCACGAAAGTAATTGTTTATAAAGTCAAAATTTTTCTAACTTTTAAATTCGCTCCAAAAATTATTCAAAAAAAGAAAATTGATATTCTAACGATTCTATATGATTGTTAAGGGGTCAAAGTATGTGTAAAAAAATAAGCGCCAATTAAAATGCCTAACTTTAACCCAAGCACTCACGTAAAAAAATAACGACATTTCGCGCTGAAATTTAGTAACAAATTGTCTCATACCAATACTATTAGACCGATTTGGATCGGGTTTTGGAATTTCGTTTTATAATCGTTTAAAGTACTTACATCTACATTTATAGTAGAATTGGACAATTTCTTGTCTGTCAGTTTGACGCTTATAAATTAACTCGATTTTCATCACTTTCTTACGTTGTTTTGGCTATTTAACAACAAAAATATGATATGCGCAGGTATCAAAACAATTCTATCTTGTAGTAAATTTCATAACAAACAATTTCATCAGTAATAGTTAGTTAGTAGTAATAGTTTTTTCTGTAAACTGCATATTTAAGAAGTTATGTTGGAAAATGTTAGAAAAAACACGTCATTTTTGAGTATTTTTGCAGTTTTTAATTTTTTCTGCAAATAGCACAACTTTTTTTCTTGGTGCAACCTTATATTTTCACTATATATATTATTTTCGATCGATTTTTACTAATATCTAATCTACGTCAAGCAACAGCCATATCTCGAACGTTTTGAGCTTAATTCTCTTACTATTATACAATGGTGATAGTGTGGCGGGCATTGCCGTAGCCCCAGTGCGTCTGCAGGCAGCGCAACAATTAAACATTTCAAAAAGCACAATACAGCGGATATTAACACAATATCTACATCTGCATCGATTCAAGATCCAGCTAACGCATGAATTGAAATGGGACGACTATTTAATGAGCCGGACATTCGTTGAGTGGATGTTAGAGAATCAACAAGTGATTTTGTTAGGAAAATCATCTTTAGCGACGAGGCGCATTTCCATCTTACAATTAGTAGGTATGCGAACAAGCAAAACTGGCGAACTATCTAATTTATCTAAAAGATAATCCTCGGGTCATTCAAGAACAATCACATTGTACCCAAAGGGTGATAATGTGATGTGGATTTTACTCTGGTGGAGTGATTAGTTCGTTATTTTTTTTTTAAATGAGACTGGAAAGCAGTGACTGTCAATGGAGAACGATATCGAGAGATGCTATTGAACTTTTTTTGGCTTCATTTGGATGGCATGAATTTGGATGACATACGGTTCCAGCAGGATGGTGGTCGTTCTTAGGCTATGCGAATTTTTCCTGTGGGGTTTTCTAAAGTCCAAAGTTTATTCTGTTCAAATAAATACCATTCCTAAATTAAAGGCAGATATACGGAGAGTTATCAACGGGATTCAGCTGAAGGTATGCGAAAGAGTGATACAGAATTTTGTTCAAGAAGTAGAGTATGCCAAATCAGTCACGGAGGGCAATATCCAATATCTACCGTTGGCAACTTTTTAATTAATAAAATCTTTTTTTCCGTATTAAATCCTGCGATTCTTTTGTTGAACCTTAGTTTTCTACGCTTTTGGCTAGTACCATTGTTTAGTTTCTTAAGTCCTATTGGAAACGTTAGGTGGCATGCTCCCTCTCCGTATATACAGGAGGGGGGGCAAGGTATCTGAGTTTCTTCGTATATGAATTCTATGACTAATTTTAAATAAAAATGATTCTATTCACTTTTCCCAAATTCCCAATAGGGCTCTTAAAATATCGGGGCTTGAGTTTGTGTGGCTTATTTTAATAAAATCGTAACGACTGTGATTAAATAAAGCTGCTCAATGTGACCACCGCCTTGTGTAATGTATAACTCAATCCTCTGTCGAAGCTCTCGTTCCCAGTTGTAGTTCTCCATATTGTTTTTCAACTCATCAAACTCTGTATGAATCTTCTCAATGAGTTAATCCCTGCAATTAGGCTTTCCTTTAAATTGGTAAGTGTCTTCACATGTCTCCACATGAAAATGTCCAACGGGTTGAGATCCGGAGATCGCGGTGGCCAAGCAATGGGACCATCACGACATATCCATCGATTTGGATACTTTTTATTGCGGAAATTCCAGCACCATCATGTAAAAAACATCGTCCTTCTGATTTGAAGAGGAATGTCCTGAAGTAATAGAGGTAGATCGTTCTTCAAAAAATCCCGTTACTGTTCAAATTTCCGTTGAAGTAATGTGGCCCGATAACTTTATTATTAATTATTGCAGCCCAAACGTTTACGGAGAATTCTCGAATAGGGTTATCGATTGCTCACGTATATCGTTGTGGAAATTGTTGAATCCATCTCTTGTAGCTTCGTCACAGAAAAGGATTCTTGAAAGAGTATCCAGATGATTGCTCCACCATTTACAAAGACGACCTCTTTGGGGAAGATATATGGAGAAGTTCTTGTACTAGTACCAGGATCATTTTCAACAAGATCAAGCACTGCTGTAGCATTTTTTCTTCGCATAACTTCTCTCACAAGCCAGTTTAGGAGTCGCATCTTTTAATCCAAGAGTTGTGAAGGTTGTATTGAACGTTTTTTTGTCTGGAAGACAGCGGTTTGGATATCGTCGTTGATATTGGTGCAACCGTTGCAATATCCATACACGAAAATCATATTCTTCGTTATTCTTTATTTGAATAAATTAAAGGCATGGTTTTAACACAAATGAGATAAACAATATAAAATAATCAACAGTCAATGATAGCAATTAACGTACTGATAATCAACAATTTACTCTTTAACAACTACCCATTCGATCTGGCAATTTCAAACCCCGATATTTCAAGAACCGTTGGGAATTCGGGAAAAGTGAATATAATCATTTTTGCTTAAAATTAGTCATAGAATTTATCTACGAAGTATCTCGGATACCACGGCGGCTATCCTGCAGGTTATAAGTATAGGTATAAATAGGTTATGTTATAAAAATTAACTTATCTCTCCAACACTAAGTTATCAATAACTTATTGTTGGAGCATTTGTAAGTTCAGCACACACGATTTGTCATCTTTTCGTGATATTTTAAGTATTATTTTTTTTAATATTTTTTTTAGTGTTCTTCGCTGTTAATTTGTGTGTTTGTGTTGAATCTGTTTAATATTTTGAACGTTGCGTTTACCTTATAAAGTGACTTACAGATTTAAACAAGAGTAAATTCTATAAAGTACACTGTTAATAAAAACGGTGAATTCATATTAATTTTTTTATTTATTTATATTGATATGTTCATAAAATCAATTGTAACGGTACAGTTACACAGCCAGAGATCAGACCATGTTTCTTATACGTTTTTGGATCGTCGAATCCGAATCCATTTAACCCTATCACCTCAAGATATTTCATAACCTCAAAAAAACGATATTTTCAACAATTAAACCATATAACCTTAAGACTCAAGCTTCCAACGCTAAATCTAATTAACCAAACCCCATAAACATTTAACCCAATGATATCCCATCCTAATAAGCCCATAAACTCAAACCCCAAAAATCCTTCAAAAATTGAACCAGAAGCATAGTTTTTGATTAATTACGGAGCAATAATTGAAGCTATACATTTCAAAGTTGGTATAGTCCAGTTGTTTCATAGTAGCTACTTATAAAATATAATAACCAACCATCAAAGTCACGAGAGTTGAGGGTTTTCAATTATTAAAAAGAAGAGAGAGATTTCAGAGATTTTCGTTGTAGATTTGGGTAAACTATCTCAAAACAAAAACTTTTTTAGTTTTGATTTTTTTTTTCGTAGAATGCACCATTCACAGTTAAAAGTACAGACACCATTACAAAGTATACTTGTTTAGGTAGGTAGGAGATTAAGAAAGTTGGTAAAAATCAGATTAACTTTGAAATTTGTTCACATTTATTTCAATGAAAATTAAATAGCATTTAGGCAAATATGTAAGCAAATTTAAAGTCTACATTGGTTCTTGAGTAGTACTAGAAGTTTGTCGTAATATTCGTGTCACACCTGCAATTAAAAAGAAGACTAAACATTTAAATTATTCTCTCTATGATTTCTCGATGTTTAACGCTTTTCTATAATTTCATAATTTGCTGTTAACAATATTAGTGTTAATAATAGTAGTGACCGTTCCTTAGTGACGCGTTAGTTAGTTTATAAACTCAGTGGTGACGCGTTTTCGATAAACAAACATGAAACATAGGTCTCGCAATTATTAAAATAGAACAATACTGGAAACATTATTCACGCAGAAAAAGCTTGTATTATTAAAATATAAAGTCAATAGAGTAAACAAATTTTTTAACTGTCTAATACCAGTATAACAATTTTTTCTAAAAATGTTCTATTTTTGATTGAGATTTACTAGTGTGTTTTTTAATTTATATCATGATTTGTTCAAAATGCGCACTTGAAAGTTTTCTTTACGCGATTTCGAAAATCTGGTAGAGTGGGGTCATGAAATAAGAGTCAGTTTGTGGCTTCTAGTTCCAGGCCTAGAAAAATTAATATTTAAGGGGTGTCCCAAAACAAACGCAGGATTTCATATAAGGAAAAAATATGTTATTATTTTAAAGTTGGCAAAGCTTTTACATGGGAAGACATTGCTATTAAATATGAAAGAGGATATAGGAGAGCTGATACCCTCTGTGACTTATTCGGCATACTCGATTTCTTTTAAGAAAATTCTGTATCACTCTTTCGCATACCTGCGGCTGAATTTTGTTGATAACTCTCCGAATTTCTGCTTATAATTCAGGAATGGTATTCATTTGAGCAGAACAAACTTTGGACTTTACTAATCCCCACAGCAAGAATGACGTAAAAATGATTTTGGTGGCCAAGTCTCTTCACTGCTACATGAGATGAGTCGTCCATTAAGTGGATAGTTTCACGTGCCGTATGGCATGTGGCACCATCCTGCTGGAACCGCATGTCATCCAAATCTACGCCATCGAAATGATGTCACAAAAAGTTCAATAGCAACTCGATATCGTTCTTCATGGACAGTCACTGCGTTTCAAGCATCATTGTCAAAAAAGAATAAACCAATCGCTCCACCGCACAGTGGTCGGAAATCCGAAAAAGCTGGACAAAAGTCCAAAAAGGCTTGCATCATCACCAAAAGTGGGAACTTTATGTTTTTCAGGTCGCTAAAGCCGAATTTGCAGTCAAAAATCTCAAATTCAAGATAGCTGATACAAAATGGCCGATATATCACGTTAATTTATTGAATATAATTGAAATTTCTAGTGCCTCTGGTATTGAGGTCGCGTAAAAGATATGTAAGGTCGGAGTTTGAGGTTTTTGAGGTAATTAATTATTATTAATAAAGTACGAAAGGTAACACATGTATTTGGAATGAATTCGTCATTTCGAATGAAATAATTTCTAAATACTGTTGAAGCTTATTCTTGTTATAAAGCTTATTCTCATTATTTAACATATTCTAATACACATGAGTCATACGCATCGTCATCACCTGTCACATAACCGTCAGAGCATGAAAATATTATCACCATAGCTTCGGTTGAAAAGCTTTTCTCATTTTCATCTATCTTGCACCTTTTTAAAAAGGGTTGGTCTAAAATGATGATTTGCGTTTCTAAATTCTCTTGGAATTTTCCTTTCAAAAATCGAAAAATTTATTTTTTTGTTAATTAACGTAATTTTACTGGTGCCTGATCCTGATGATGATAAATTATGAATTGAAAGATCATATATAATAAGTTCATCTATAATTTTTTTTTAAAGGCAAGCTTTAAGTAACTTTAACATTTGTTTTGGTATTCTTCTCAGCTAACCCTTTCATTTGATACCCATATCATGGGGGTGCATAAAAAATAACTGGTCCGCCATCTTTGGGAGTCCGCCACATTGGATTTAGAATGACGTCACTTAGCTAACCATGCATTGTCATCCAAACTAAACGTGTATGCAAAATTTCAGCTCAATCGGTTGGGGAAACTGTTTTAAAATTCAGTTGCAAAATTTAACCCATACTAACAACGCAAGTTAAATAAAAGCTTGTAAAAATATGATAAATGGCACTCGAAAAAGGTGCATGTTCGTAAGAAAAACAATTTGAATTAGAAACGTTCGTTTGGAACGCGAAGAGACACTACAACCCTAGCTATTGTATAACTAAGGCCTCTTACAATAGTAAATCGGCCGTACACAGAGGTACAAAAATGACTCAGAACCCGAATCCGGAAAAATCCGGTGTTTTTTCCTGTTGATATATGAAATTGACACTCCTGTCCGCATTTTCCAACTTTTAATAGTGCAGGATCTCTTGGGATCACAACTATTTCGATAATTTACGATTGATGTGATTTGAAATCGATGGAAATTGCAAGACGTTTTTGTTAAAACGATAAAAACATGCAACTTTCGAAAAATGAGGTTCTAAATGAGTAAATGTATTCTACTTAACTCCAGGAACATCCTATCTATTGCACACACCGATTCGTACTCAAGTAAAAATTTGCACGTATTTTCAATTCATCGCTATTCGAGGGGTCAGTGACAAGTAAAATATGCTAATGTGTCACTACTTCCGATAGTTGCTGTGGTCTATACACATGGGCCAGCTCTCACGCTGTGTCACTTTAAAGAACTACGCAGTGACTCCTTCTCTAGAATATTCTGAAGTATTAGCGCAAATCAACGACTTTGAAATTTCGACTTTTGTCCAGCTTTTTCGGAATTCCGACTATTGTGCACCGGCGTAAAATCAACACCACACTGTCACTTTTTGGGTATACAGTGGTCGTTCTTGATTGACCCGAGGATTATCTTTTCCCCAAATTGGAAATGCGCCTCGTCGCTAAAGATGATTTTCCTAATAAAATCACTTGTTAATTCTCTAACAACCAATTAACGAATGTCCGGCGCGTTAAACGGTCGTCTGGTTTCAATTCTTGGGTCAGTTAAATCTTGGATGGGTGCAGATCTTTTCTCAAAATCCGCTGCGTTGTGCTTTTTCAAATGTTTAATTGCAGTGACCGGCGGCGTAGGTACTGGGGTTACGAGAATGTCCTCCACGCTATCGCTCACCGTAGAAATATTCTCGACTGAACGGCCATTACGATTTTTATTGTCTGCAATCGAATCCGTTTGTTCAAATTTGGCAACTAATCTTTTCACATTGTACGCGGAGCGCAATGGCTCCATCTGTCATGCTGACTCCCACTGTGCCATTCAAATGGCTACAGTAGGAAGTGACCTGCTATATTGCAGGTAATCTTTTCACAGTTGTTTCATTCGGGGCGTTCCATCTACCGAAAATTGCACGTAATTTGCGCACAGTCTCAACTACACACTCTCCATACTTATAATGAATTTTCACAATATTCATTCACTGATCTGTCGAATAGCTCTCTATTTTGTCTAACTGCAACGTGTTTATTACAACATGTGACCCTGTACAATGCTGTCAATTCTTCGGAATGAAAATGGCCCTCAATTCAAATACTGCGTTTTGGGACACCCTTTATATTCTATGACGAGTGAAAAAAATAATTAAAAACAGGGTTTTTGTTGCTAGAGTTAATGGTTGTGTGAATTATTAATTTTACTATAATTAATATCGCCAACTTAACAAAAATTTTCATGTTAACGTTCTATCTAACTAAATCTGTAAGGGTAGTAACAATTTTAATATGTAAAATAAATGTTTTTGTTTATAGCGCGTTTTCAGAGCACTGTTTTTTTATTTAAGTATTGTCTTCAGGAGTAAGGCCCATACAAACGAAAACGTAAGATCATTAAGCTGAATCTAATTTTCGGGATAATACCGAGAAATTTGCATTACAAATATAAAAGTTAGAGAAAGAATTAAAATTTCCATCGCTTTCAAGGCAACCATATGACACGCATGTGTAATTTTAATAATTTTTCTACATTAAAACAAAATAAATAGTAATAATTAATTTAAAACTAACATTGAAAATGAAGTATTAGAATTCTAAATATACGTATATATTATACACGTGTTCCAAAACATGTACTTACATGTTAGTATTATTCCTTTTTATGCAATATATATGAAGTAAACGTTGAAGGTTTATTAATTTTTTAATAACAATGCTTCGTATTCATATTTGCATCATACGTATCTTAATGAGTTCATTCAAGACATTTAATAATTGTAATTTAATCATGTTTTATGCTATATTATTTTCTCTTTCGAAGTTGCAGCCAGTTTGATAAACTTACTTCTTAAATCTGTATGATAATACAGAGCATATAAATATCTAATATATATCATTTTGAAATTTATATTTATAAAATAAAATTTTATAGAATGAAAGCTTTGAAAAGTGAAGTGTTCAATGTTCAAATCAAATAACAGACGAGTTTAGTTTTTGTTCACTTTTTTATTATTAAAGAAATAATAATAGCAACATAAAACGCATTTTATCGGGAAACATTTTGTAGAAAGCAGACCATTTGATAATAATTATCTGACTTCTTTGTTATATTCAACGTTAACATATAATTAGTCATGCACGTGTTTGCAAATAGGATTATTGGATAAAAATAGAACAGATTCTATTTTCCATTCATAAACACTTAAGATCAATTTTACATTCAAAATTTAAATCACTTTTTGAGTCGTGTCATACAGGTTGTCGTCGTAGTCTGCTAATATTACTGAATCAGCTGACAAAGTTGATCAGATGCGAAACGTTAAAGAAAATTAGCAAAGTCGTGGTATCTGGAGGAAGTAATTCAACTTTATAACTACCACGATAGTCTATTTTTCAACCATTTTCACCTACCTGTAGTAGGAACTTGGATCCGGTGTAGTCGTAGGTTTCCCTTCATATACAACGCTGGTCATACCATAAGCAAGGGGACCATAACACATGTAAGAATGCCCAACAACCCAGCCAAAGTCACTCGTTGCCCACCAGACATCGTCCTGACTTAGGCCATATAATGTTTTTATCGTGTAAACTAACATAGCCATGTGACCGCCTATCGGGCGTAAAATACCTTTGGGATCACCTAAAATAATTTTAATTAACTACTTAAGCGAGTTACATCTGTAATCCAATTACAGTAATATCACTGTATCGGATGCAGATAGTTCTGTTTTCACCAAAGCACCATAAACAATTGCTAATGAAGAAATTATTGCTGAGGTTGAGAGATCACTGTGGTCTCTGATTGAGGTTGAAGCAGAAGAAACCCGATAAGAAATTTGTAGAATTTTAAAGAAGGTGAAACCACTAAAACCTGATATCTCAAGGAAACATCGAAGGGTTATCTAGGAGCTGAGATCTATTCAAGACATTACTATAAAGTGTTAAATATATTTCGTTGGATATTCTACAGACTTCACCATAAGTGACTCTGACATCTTGATCAGTTATGATGTGGAGTATTTGTTCACCAGAGTGCAAATAAAAGACGTATTGGAGCTATTAGGATCTTACTATCTATTTGAGCTTTGTCTAACGTTCTGTTACTACTTATGAACACGAGATTATTATGAACAAACCGATGGTGTGTTGTCATGGGGAGTCCGTGATTTCGATAATGACAAACCTTTTTAATGAATACCTTTAAAAGTATTGGAAACAGTTGAACTCAAGCCATTACATTGGTACTGATATGTGGACGATACGTTCGCTATTTAGCATTTTGGCTTTGATAGTTTCATAAACCATCTAAACATTTGAATCATTATGAAATAATGAAAGACAACTGACAGATATATGAGTTTGGCTTGTATCTTCAAGATGCAAAATTCATTTGCTTTTCTAAGTTTTGTGTACCATATTACTATATTTTAAACAGAAAGTAAAAAAGATAAGGTGTGTAGAATGTTACGTAAATAACCCTGTACAAAAGAGAGTTATAATAATCAAGTCCTAAATCAAAAGTATGATGGTATGGTTCAAGTAACCTGTGGTTAACGGCTTCACCCACTACTTTGTGACACACTGTGTATTTATTTTTTTTATCGATTATTATATTAACAAAAATGATTTGAATAAAGAAATAAGTTACAAATAAACAAATTATCAAAAGACTGAAATATTTACCAGTAGTTCCAGAAGTATAGATAATGTACAAAGGATCATTTGCATCCACAGGAATACATGGTGCACTTTCAGAATTTTTTATACCCTCCTCCCAATCCATATCTCTCTCCGGATCGAGTTCAGCTATTGCTATCCCTTTTCTTTGATAAATTATGCATTTCGATGGTTTATGTGAAGATAGTGCAATAGCCTCATTCAATTCACTGGCATAGCTGAAAACCGTTAATTGTGTTATAATGAAACTTTTGGATTTATATTATATTATTTTAAGAAAAAAATAGATTTTCTCAATGAAGATATGATTTTTAATCAGTTTTTTTAAGCTGCTTTCTATCACTTAAAATGTTTAAAATATTTTTAATGTGAATTTCGGTTTTAATAAGGTATGCCATGCTTACTCGACAATTCTGGATGGTTCAATTCCACAGCTAGCAGCTATTATGACTTTTGGTTCAGCATGTTGAATTCTGGTACATAGTTCACAAGCAGCAAATCCTATATAAAAATATTAGAATAAATTGGTATTTAAATGTTCAAAAATGTACATGTGAGATGTAATATGAACATAACATTAAAATAAAATAGACAAAACTAAAGCTATGATTTTACAAGTAAATAAAATTATAATATAAAAATGTAATACAAATTAGAATAATATAAATTTTCAGTTCCAAAATTTAAAATAGAAATTGTTAATGCAATATTTAGGTATTCACAACTTATCCGAAAAAGTTTGAGAATAGATGAGCATGAAAAATGGGGTCATTATCGTAAACAAAATTTTTGTAAAATCCTTAGTTTCCGAGAAAAAAATTGTTGAAGTTGTAGTATTTAAAACCCTTACTTATGGTGAAGCAATACAATATTTGTGTTATGGTGAAGCAAGACAACATTTGTGTTAGTTCGTAGAAACTGGGTACGCCGGGCCCAAATGCGTTTACACGTCTGTGGACAAAATTTTGAACTGTTGTTGTAACATCAGGTATATCAAATTATTTTATTAATTCAAGTCACAAATTAATTTTATTAATTAATAATAACAATAGCGGCAATTCAGTTGAATCTGCTGATATTAAAATTTTATTTATTTCTTTCATTGGGAAAGAAATTCTTTCAATTTTTTTATCCGTTTATTTTTTATTATATCATTTTTGAACTGCCCTTTTCGATTTTAGACAAGAATATCTGTAAATTTACCTATTACTTATCATCAATACAACCATCTACAGTACTTATATCCAATTTATAATAATTGTAAAGAAGTATTGTAAAAATTACAAACTACTAGTAAATATAAAAAAATGTGTTTCTTTAAATGAGTTTAAAAGAAAACTAGTTATCTTTTTAATGATTTAACAAATAGGCACATTTTTAGGTGATTGTCTATTGTAGATACTGATTGACATATTCTAATAAATTCCTTATTGGAGCATGTGCTATTATATATTATCCAATATCATTAATTGATATTAATTAATATTATTTTATTTGTCTTTACTTTGATGTAATTTTAATATTTAAATAATACTTTCAAATGTTTATTCAAATTTTTAAGATAAAATTTTGTAATTGCGGCAAATATGTGCATTCGACTGATTCTAATAAATTATATTCTCTTCCATTCTAAAAGTTACCTAATTGTAGAAATGTACGAATTTAGGAATTTATATATATATTGTTATGATTATATGTGTGTACGATAGTATATGTTAGCGCCAAAATAAAATTTGATTGTTGTGATATTAATTTGGTTGGATTGGTGTATTGTGTATTGTATATCTTCGCCCTACCTAGCTCTAGACTCTATCTCCGTAGTCGGTTCTATGCTTTAGCAAGAAACCACACCAATCACAGCTATAAAAACAAAAGGTTTAGTAATAAATGAATTTATTATTTTTTTGTTCTATATATGCCAAATTTTGTCACTCTACACTCTTAATTACACTAGTCAATATTTTGAAGTATTTCACAATGTTTATAAAGCCTTATACAAGAGGTTATATTGATAATATCGTTAAATTAAATTTCATGTAATACTGGTTGCATACCTTAAGACACTGACGCTTTATCTTATAACTTCTTATTTAACACTTATTAATTTTCTCTAGTATTAATATTTAATTCTACAAAGATTGGCCAATTTTAAGTATATTTATGAAATGATTAAATAACTTTGCTTAATATTGAATTAGTGATTTACTAAACGTTTTTATATTAATTTTTTTTTTTACTTTTGCAATTCTGTATTATATTTCGTATACGACTTTTGTTTTTATTATAAAAGGTACCTTTTTATACGTATAATCGATAAAGATGTGTCGACTGATTTCTCTCCTTTACTTTGTTTTATTGATTCTTTCCTCTGCCACTGATATGCGGTTTCCTTACTGCTCTCCTGGATCCTGCTACTGATCTTCCGTTTTCCTGATTTTCCTACTGGCCTCTGGAACCTGCTACTGTTGTTCAGCGTTCTTTATGTCTTCCTGGACCTTGTTTGTGGATGATCCGCTTGTCTCGAATTTCTTAGATACCTTATTTTTCCAACTGGTATTTTTAAATTCTTGCTTTCTCCTATTTGAGTCTTTTTCCCTTTTCTCGCTTCTTAACTGCTTATATTTCTCTAGGTTTTCTTTTCTTACTTTTAATAACTGTCGTTTTCAAAATTCTTTCTGTAACTAATCAATAAATCCTTTTCTTTTCTTACTATCTTGATTTTTCTTTTTTTTTAAAGGCCTTTCCACATATCTTTGAACGTGCCCTTTTCCTCTTATAATTCACTTCACTTCACTTTCTCTTTTTCACTTATACACCCTATTCTACTTTCTTTACATTCAATTTTGCCTTATACTTCAAAATATTTTTTATTTTCTCATATTATTTGACCTTTCTAATGACTACAGAATCCTTGTGTATCCTACTTTAAATTTGACATTTTTCTGACATATATTTTTAATTAATCTACAAATTGTCTTTCAATTTTAATATCATTTATTACCTCTTATTCTAACTTATTTTTTAACTATTTACTAACATGATAATCAACTCAATCATAAATTTTATAATAATCATTCCAACCATTGACTTTGCCACTTTGTCTTTTACATAACGATTTAATTTAAATTTTACTTTTCTCCCGTTAATCTGGTTTCATCTCAATATATATATAAGGTGTGTTCCAAAGTAAAATGGACTTTTTAAAAATAAGAACAACAAAAAGTTTTATTGGCAAATCCGATTTATCTTATTCAAAATATGTTCCTTCCGACTAAACTACGGCGAGTTGCATGGTCTAAAAGCATATCCAATGAGTGCTTTAGATCGTCAGGCGGGATGTCCTTGAGAATGAGGGTACAAGCCGTAGAATGGCTTCTAAGTCCACAAAACACTTTCCTTTCATAGGCAAATGCATGTTTACGAACAGGTAAATGTCGCACCGTGCCAAATCTTGCGAATACGGGGAGTAGTTGAAAGTTAAAATGCAATTTTTAGTCAAAAAATTAGTCACAAGTGTCGATCGATGAAATGGCGCATTATCGTGCAACAAACGTCAATTTACTTCTATGCGATATTCTGGCTGAAAACGTCGAATACGATGCACTAAACGCTTCAAAACGTTAAGACAGAATTGTACTTTAACGGTTTGAACCAGTGGAACGAACTCTTTGTGGACAATGCCCTTGGAATCGTAAAAGCAAATTAACATTGTCTTCACTTTTGACTTTTCCAAACGAGATTTTTTTGGATTTTGTTTCATCTGACGCCTTCCACCACGTTTTCACCAGTTACAATGTTGTAAAAGAAATTTTTGTGCCTTTTGGCCTCCTTGATGATGTCCTTCTAATGTTGAATTTTGAGCCATTTGTAGTAGTCAGTGAACTTGTGCGGAACAAGCCGTGCACACATTTTTCAGTAGCCCACATGTTCGGCCAAAATGCGATAAATGGATGTTTTGAGATGTTCAACTCCAATTCCGTGAATTTCAGTGAAGATTTTGGCTGATCTTTGATGAATTCAGGCACAGTTTTGATGGAATCTGAGGTTGGTCATCAATTATGTTTTTAAACCGCCTTTAAACCGTGTACCACTCATGAACTCAGCCATGGGATAAGACATCATCGCCATAAACTTGGTGTTTCAATTGAAACGTTTTAGTAAAAGTTTTACCAAGTTTAAAACAAAATTGTTCGAAGCTCATTTTTGTACCGATGTTCCGGCCGTTTACACTGATGTTCAAGTGCATGTTTCATCAATTTCGCTGCATTTTAACGAAAACTTGAAATAATACGTTATATAGTATTTTACTTCTATTTTTGAAAACCGGTATTAGAATTAAAATCGGAAAAATTTAAAATTGTAATTGCGCAAGAACTAATGGTCCGACAGCGCCTGCCTTTTGCACACTTAAAGTTGATATAATTATCTACTTCTGTGCCAAATTTCAACTCTTAATATTCATAAATGACAAAATTATGAATTTTTGAAAAAATGCCGAATTTTCCGGTTTACCGGATTTTCTCCAGCTCTAATCAACCGATCGAATCGCCTAATTTTTTTCGAAATTTAATTTCCTACAACTTTTCCATTTACGGAATTGAGATTGCTCTAGAAGTATTGGTTTTATAAGCAAAAAACTAAAAAAAAAAAACAAAAAAACGCGTTTTTTTTGCACTAAAATGTTAATAATAAATTAATTAATGAGAGTTGCTAGTCGAAAACACATTAGAGTATATCTACGGAGTGTCTTTCACCCCCGTGATGACACGGGTGCGGTGGTATGCTGTTTTGTCAAGATATGGCTTTTTTACTCTATTGATTGGATTAGTAGGAGGAGGCCCTTTTCAATAACTGTGTGATTTTTGTTGTTTGTTTGCTTAATTATGTTGCCACTTTCATCGTAAAACGCCATTTATCTTGAAAATGGTTCGAGTTAGAGCTTTTGATGATGATGATGATGATGAGTTCCTTATTTGTGTAGAATATGAATAAAAATTTAATTAGCGCTCAAAAGCTAATATTAATGATAATACGTATACAAAATTTAAGTTCTTTATCTCAAACGCTTCCTAAGATATCCCCAACAAATGAAAAAAAAAAATTTTCTGACACCCTATGTCGAAAACGGTGCGCTTGCGGATCCATGTTATTAAGAACATTTTTTCTTAAAATGAGCCGAAGAATCACACTTCATTTTTCTCAACTATTTTCGAAATACCTTGTATATGTATATGGAAATTGTTTGTTTTGTAACAAATACTCCATTCCAGAGTTTGATAGTTTTGTGAACGAGATAAAATTTTTATTTTCTAATGTTTTCACTTTACTAGAAACAGCCTAAAAATAAAAAGTACAGACACTACCCAAAAATTGAAAATTTCCTGAATTTACGAAATTATTTAAATAATTGTTCCTCTCTATTATTGAAATTTGGATTCCAAAAACAATTTCGTATCTGATTTTGCCCATTGCGTTGACTTCTCGCTATCAGCGCGCTAATTGAAAATTAATATAATTATTGATGAAATTAATCTGTAAATATAGTATTATACAATGAATATAACATCTGGTTTGTTTAATTTTTGTTTGCAAATAATTAAAATTCCAATAAATTTTGCACAAATATTTAATAACGTCATATTAAGTTTGAATGAAAATATAGTAGCTAGTTAATTTATAATATTTTGTACATTACCTCCAAAAACAACAGAATGTACTGCACCAAGTCTAGCAACAGCTAACATGGCCATTATAGTTTCTGCAATAAGGGGCATATAAATCAAAACTCGGTCTCCTCTGCTAACTCCCAGTCTTGCCAAAAGTCCTGCTAACTTTGACACCTGAAAAACAAATATGGATATCACAAATCTTAGTAATTTCCTGAGGGGTTTTGTTAGAACATTTCTATATTTGCATCTTATAAGCTGAACCAATTAATATATAATCTATTGAATTAGTATAAGATTGGTTACAAGTCATCAGAAATACGAGAATTCAATCAGCAACAATTTAAAAGGTTATAAGGTATAAAGGTTAAGGAATAAATAAATAATGTATTACATATATTGTTTTTTGTTACGAAATGATTTAAAAACCTTGAATACCTACATGGTGCATAAACAATAAATTAATAATTAATGTCAACAGTGCAAAATAGTGAGTTATTAGGTAAATATTTTTTTTCACTTATAATAATTGTAAATGAAAACATATTTATCCCTGATTATGTATTACCTTGTACTGTCGATATTTAAAAATAAAATATTAATAAATTAGCAGTTAATTACAAATATGTTACAAATGTTATTCGTAAAATATATAAAAAGTATATATAAAAAACTATTTATTAAAAATTTATAGTCAAATAATTAAATTTTCTTTAATTAATAATTTTCTAAACATACAGAGGTAAATATTACGAATAGTAAACATGAAAAGTACGAAAACTTAGCGAAAAAGTACTGCTGATTTATCTATAGGTACCTACTGTGACTTTAGTTTGTTATTTAACAAGACGCTGTCATAGTAAAATGAATATTATAAATATATCCCATTTAGTCAATATTTTATTGAAATAAGAAAACTAAACAATATACAATCGTGACGTAGCACTTACTCTAGTTTAAACTTTAGCATGAGCAATCAGTAACTGTCACCATAATGCAATATATTTTAAACTGAAAGCTAGATAAGTATAAGTAAAAGAAAAAATTACACTTCAAAAATTCAATAAAGAATGTTGTTAGTTGTTATCTAGAAATGACATTTAGATTTAGTCTTACACAAGTAAGCTGGTGTGCATTTGAAAAAGTCTAATTCTCTCTGAGCAATTCTGAAAAGTTTAAGATGCTTTGTGTAATGTCGACTTCTTTTCATTTGCTGATAGAGCAGTACTATTTTGTTAAAAAGCAAAGAATAGAAAAGGAACATACAGTTACACAAGAACATTTTAAATACCAAAGGATTATTACCTGTTGAAGATTATTCTCAAAATCTAATCTAATCTAACAAATATTTCAAAAGATATTCGACAAATACATCGAGCTTTAATTAACGGTTTAAAGGATGCAGTAACCCTGACATTAGCATTTATTTTAATTTTTGTCAAATTTTGTTTTGTTAAAAATTTTATGCTAGCATTGGTAGCAAACATAATTAGCTAACTTGAAGGTAATTTGTTTGGGAATGGGGTCAGTTTTTAAAGAAAATCAGTTTATTGGTTAGTCGACGTTTCGGCTATATTTAAGCCTTCTTCAGGACAATCCAAAAAAGGTTTTCCGTGTAACAAATAATCTAAATAATGGGGAGTAAAATAGGTAGTATGTTGCTGTATCAAAATAGTACATTACTCGATGTTGATTAAAATATCTATGTATATACATGTATGTATATACTATTTTGATACAGCAACATACTACCTATTTTACTCCCCATTATTTAGATTATTTGTTACACGGAAAACCTTTTTTGGATTGTCCTGAAGAAGGCTTAAATATAGCCGAAACGTCAACTAACCAATAAACTGGTTTTCTTTAAAAACTGACCCCATTCCCAAACAAATTACCTTCAATTTAATCACTGGGTCATGAAAATACTCTATAATTAGCTAAGACTGGTTGCGTTAATGTGGACCCTGGGTTAGCAAACTTTATCTAACTCAGGGTCTACACTGATACTAACGTTAATAGCTAACTATGTTCAACTAGTAACGCTCATTAATCAAAATTAGGGAACATTGTTCTCGAACAACGTTTCGACATGTTAGTTGACATAAGGCGTCCACACGAATAATAATAAACCTAATGTTTTTAATATCCAAAAATAAAAAAGTTAAAAAAGGCGATAAAGAAAGTAATAACAGAAATTTACTGCCTACCAATGGAACAATGCATTTTGTTAGCAAACAGTGTTATTAGGAAACAAATTTTACTACATGTGTTAGCGAACTTTACTAATATTGTTGATGAACACTGTTAGCGAATCATTTTGCGTCAGTATAGACGTGAAACAAACTCAATTTCGTTATATCATCTTGTAAATGTTATTATATTTTTCGCAAATATTGTTCGTGAACATGGGACATAACCTACTTTATGTACTTACCTTTTCCAGTAATTCGGAATAAGTAATTTTCCTAACTACTCCAGTTGCCGGTGAATCATATATTATAGCAACCTTTGATCCTTTACCGGCCTCGACATGACGGTCCACTGCGTTATAGCATGCATTAATTTCTCCTCCAACATACCTGCGCAGAGTAAAGGTTCTTCAAGTTAGAACGAAAATGAATATATTTTTGTGGAATCATGAAAATAACGTTTGTTCGAAACTTTGTTGTTCCTATAAGAACGAAGTTTTTACAGAAAAATTTTATCTAATTTTTACCAAATTTTATATTTTGTTGTCGTTGTATGTTATCCTGCATAATAAATAAATTTTCTTGTTCTTTCAAGAATTATTATAAACTAATGCAAAAAATTAATCGTATCGGGAATTAAAAAAAAAAACATTTTGAAGATTCTAGTTTTTAGATCTTTCGGTCAAAATTTTTTAGGATCTACGGCTATCATGGATTTCTAAATAGCGCGACAAAAAAAAAATCTCAAATTTTCGCTCAACCTTCCGATTGGAACCACGAAGCTGTCTCCAACCATTCTACCTAGAGCCGATCTCGGCCAAAGTAGAAACCCAATTCCAACCTGACGCAATCTACCTTCCATGGGCATCATCTAACTGTTACTGTTATCTCAGTTTCGAATTTCGGAAACTGAAAAGTTTTCCGAATATTATGGCTTTCGAATTAGATTACAGATGACGATAATGGGTAAAATCCAGAGAGGCCAATGGCCCAGAGTTAACGCGGACTTCGTTACATGACGTCTACGGGCCCATCAAGGCCCGGTGATTGAACGACAATTCTGATGGCTTCAAGTTCAATAACCAACGACGGATCCTGGTCAGTACATGTGTACGCTCCAAAATTTTTATTTTGCTTTACATATACTTAAGTATTATATGCTCATATTTATTGTTAACTAAAGATAAAAATTTCATAAAATTTAATAACGAACAAATTTAAATTAAAATTTCTCTTAAAAAATTGCTACGAAATCAAAGCTCCAATTGTTTCATATCACATTACTACCCAGGCGTTGTCCATCCTGCGATGAAGATCCTGAGTGAAACACAGCTCCTAAAGTTGCCATACACAAGCCTTCTAAAGGGGCAAATTTCAATTCAAGCTCGAAAGATTCCAAACAAATACTCATGCACTCTAAGGAGGCTACATTCGCATAAACTTTACTGTTCTAGCCCAGCACAAGGAATGTGATAAAAGACCTAGAGTACCTTATTCGACTGTGTTTCATAAAGCGTAAAGTATCGGAAACAGTGCCAGAATGCAAGAAGGCAACCAAACAAATTAGATCGTTTCCCACATCTCTAAAAATCGATCTCGTCTCCGATGGAGGAGAATCGGCCAGCGCGACAAACGCACCCCCAAGCGTCTATCGAGGTTGGGTGATGATAGAAGCGTCCCAACAACCCGTATGCCTCTTTGCCGGCGAGCACGAGACGAGACTCCTAGCATAGCAGGCAATGCATGGGGAACTCGGTAAAAATGTCGATTTTCTCCATATTAGGAGTAATTCTCGAGAAAAAGATGGTGAGACACGACTGTAATTAGCTAAACATAAATTTTAGATTTAAGAAATCGAAACTTATAAATAAATTATTTTCTTTTTCTCTTGACGTTTTGAGAGACATATCGTTTTTTTTTTCAAATGAAACTCTGAAATTGAAAATTAATTCCTGACTGGTGGTGTTCCAAGTTTGGTTTAAAATTATTTGTCAGTGATCTGCCGATCTTTGATTTTTTACGTAGGTATTGGTTGTTTCCAATTCTAAGCCGTACCTATCTCAGTTGAAATTATATATATTTTTTTTTCAGTTTCTATTGTTTAGGCTTATAGCGAAGCCATAGAAATCCATAACAATTCAAATAACTTCAACAGAGACAAGATCTTAGAATTTCGACCGTATAAAAAATCAAACACATAGAGCTCGTATACATATCAACTAGAGCATTTAAAATTCAATGTCAAAGTTCTGTTTGAATAAAGGAGCGCTATTTAAGTATCTCAAAACATCTAAAGCCTAAATCGATGATGTGGCAACCAGTTGGGGAATATTTATCTATTGCTTAAATTAATATTTAAAAAATGGTAAGCTTACATTGATATTGAAGTAAATTTGTTATATTTAAAATTATATAAACACCAGAAATTTGAATAATACTTTTTAAGATGTGCAAAAATATGGATGACCAGAAGGCGCCGTAATGTCATCTGAATAAATCAATTTTAACTTTGTGTCACTAAATAGAAGAAATTTTGTTATAATCAGTATGTATTTTGGGTATATTGTTTGGTAGGTAGGTATGTTCTTTTGGTTGTAAAAGAAAAAATAAAGTAAATCTGATTTATAACGTTAGTAAGTTTGCGAAATATAAGAGCTCTAGCGTTTTAGACTGTTGATTTAGGATTTATAGGAGTAAAGTAAATGAATAAAAAACCAAAGGGCTAGAAGTTTGGTCTGCTCTTAGGAAAAGAATAGGCAACCAACTACACGAGTGCAGTAAAATATCAAAGGTTATAAATGGCCTTTGAATATTTTCCTTTCAAGTTACTGTTCCAATATTAAAAAAAACATTTATAAGGAACATGTAACTGTTTACTTTTTTAAGTATTAATTCTTCATTTTGTATTTAACTTTACAGAGTACGGAAATACAAGCAATTCTCTAGTTCTTTAAAACACATTCCAAATACATATTATTACCCACACATAACATCAGTGGTACATGGTATGTTGATAAATAAAGTTTAGTACATGCAAACTGTACGTCTCTGTGAATAATATCTTATACTATGGCTGTAAATAAAAGTCATGTACTAATATAGTACGCGCATTTTAAAAATTGTTATTTTTGTATAGGTGGTCCATCATAAGTATCGACCTTATTTTCTCCGTTATTCTGTGTGATATAAAAAAAGGGTTTTAATACTTTGTTACCAGAAATAATTGAATATCTTATTATTTATTCAAACGTGTAAAAATGTACTTCGTGTTATATTAAAAAAGTCATATCAAGTCCAATATCTCTGCAATCTGGTATTCAATTGTTTTTGCACCTTAGGTATTAGAAAATCTAGAAAGTTTTCTACAAATTTCATTCTTCCACTTCTTTTTCTACGTCAAAAAATAATGGACAAAGTATGAGGTGGCACTGATATTGCTCAACTTTGCATATAAGAAGTAGTGTATCTTAATCAAAAAGTAGATATGTCAAACATAAAATATTTGTATGCGCCAAAAAAAATATGTTGAAAACATGTTTCTACTACCATATGCTGATTATAAAAAAAATATATGTTAGTAGTTGAGGTCTTCAAAAGCAAAAAAACCGTAGGCCAAATAAAACTCCAGAAGTTAGATATAATTACGACCTGCGGTTAATTTCATCTGAATGTTTATGATTCAGGAGAATTTTGAATTGTGTATTATTATAGCTAGTGAAAAAACTATAAAAACTACTACATTTTTTATAACTAAAGTTGTTGAATCGAATAAGTTTGTGTTTTTGGAATGTGGAGGTGCATTATATTTGTTCATAAAGTCAAATTCAATGTATAAAGACAAAAAATTATCTCTTATGATTTTTATTAGTTTAAAATTGTACCATTTATTCTACTAGATATATGGACTTAATAATTTATTTGCGGAATAGTATTGCAACAATACAAAATGTGCTAGTTTCTTCTTATTTCACTCATTCACTGTATAATGAGAAAAATAAATAATATAATAGGTCATTGATCGATATTGATATACTACATCAATTCAACTGACAGATTGGCTTTTCGTCTGCAGTAAATTTCTGATAGTTCGCAAACAATTTTTATTAAACATGTGTAGTTGTGGACTATTTGCAACGATTGTTTAATTTGAAATTTACACATAAATTTAAAATAACTAACAGGCAACAGAGATCTGTTAACTTTAAATATATCAGTGAGTAGTTGGAGCAGGAGTCTTTTGCTTTTGTGAGAATGGCTGTTCTTGAATAAATAGGAAAAAATTGAATGAATACAATTTACGATATTACCATCGGAGCTACGATTTTAATACTAATCAATGTTTTTTTACTTAATTTTGTTCATATTCTCAATTTCTAATACATGACTCACTATACCTAACTAGAAATAATAAAATAAAACACCAATAATGTAACTGACACTTTGCACAGCATTCCGCCAAAAGTTCTGAAGAAATATCGGATATATATCCAAAATTAACTTAATTGTACAGAAAATAATATCACAGAACCGAAATTAATGCGCTTGTCGACAAATAAATATACTACTAAAAAATACTAAGTAGTATGACCGTCAGCAAACTGTTTAGTAACAATTTGAAAATCTTGCACAAACACCAAATTCCCAATCAGAATTCGAGTAAAAAATAGACGGTCCCATTTAAAATTATGAAGTTGACCTTTAATTAATTCTCAAGGACGCGGTTAAGGTCAAATTTAAGCAACCGCTTTCCCCCAATGAACTGAGCAACTTCCATTTAGGTTATTTTTGGATCGGAGGCTTCACTGAGGTTTAAACTGTTAAATGGGACATGTGACAAAATTCCCACTCGTGAAAAACAAGAGCTACATTATACATAAATAATTATTATGATATTTAGTGAAAAATACAAAAAGCAGAAAGTTATAGAAAATGAATACCATTTTGTAAACGGTTCACAGGAATTATCCAAAACTGTTTTCCATGGTTTACTCCAAGATACCATCAGCCCAACTTTCGACCAAAACCGCTCAGGATGCTGCAGAGACTCGGTAAACACAGTCTCATAACTAGCTGTTGCGAAGGGATTGGAATTTTTTCTTCCTAGAAAACAAAAACTTCTTTAATTTTCAAAAAAAAAAATGTTGTTTAAATAAAATAAGTATACAATTTCAATCAAATGATATTTACACTTATGATCTTCAATGTTTAATTATTACAAAGTTAAATGACGGCAAGTTTAATAAAAAAGCTTATTTATTAATTTGATGTATCAACTTATATATTTGTATTAATTTATTTTTAAAATTTATATACAGGGTGGCCAAATGAAAACGAAACAGAGCCATTTTCAGGAACTGCGTCAAGATTGTAGAAAAATGCTCAGACCAGTCGATTTTAGATTAAAGGAGGACATTCTTTGCTGGTATTTTTGACTCCGCCACTTTCACCCCCAAGCAAGGGTAAGCATCACCCCAAAATATTTAAATGGCATTGGGGGTTGAGTAACATTGCTTTTGAAAGCTCTTATAATTCTCTTTACAACAGACTTTAAATTTTATAATTCCACCCAATACTTATTAATTAAGAATTTTGATTTTAAAGTTGAAACTTATCTTCAAACAATTAGTAACGGTAAAAATGTCAGTCATTCGAGTTAAGTACGCCAATGGTATAAATTTAGTATTTCTTGCGTTACATTGGTTTTTGGCGATTTGTTATCACTTTCGTAAAAAAAAACACAATTGTAAAAAACAGAAATTAATGCTGTACACATACAATGAACGTAAAATTAGTGGATTCCAAATTATTTTCTAGTATTATTTGGAAGCGTTGGTAGGTTATTATTAGTAGGGTATGTAATTGTGTTTTTGAAGAAAAATAAATTCCATCCACACAAAATACATTTAGTTCAGGAACTTCATGAGGATGATTATGACCGCCGTTTGCAATTTTGCGAAATAATGAGTGAGCGATCAGGGAACGATCCACAGTTCCTTTTTAACATCTGTTTTTGTGATTAATGCAGTTTTTTCTTGAACGGGACGGTAAATCGTCACAATTACCGCTATTGGCCCAAGAGTTTTTCACGAGGTGTATACATAGCAACCGGAAAAATTGAATGTATGGGCTGGAATTTTCGGTGACCGGCTGGTGTGTCCTTTTTTTCTACCTGGTAATTTGAATGACCAAATGTATTTGCAATTACTGGAAGACGCTATTGACCATATTATTATTGACTGATATTATTGAAAATGTTCCTGAGTACGATGAAGATCATTTGATTTTTCAACAGGATGGTGCTCTTCCGCATTATGCGATAATTGTCCGTCAGTATTTGGACCAACGTTTTCTACGGAATTGGATTGGGAGAAGAGGCAGCATTGAGTGGCCTCCACGATCACCGGATTTTTTCGCCCTTTATTTCTTTTTGTGGGGGATATCTAAAAAGTAAAATCTATAAAACACAGCCTGCATCGCTGGAAGATTTGCGTCAAAGAATCGTCGACGAATCCCGTCGAATCACTCCGGAAATGCTTCGGAATTTGCGCGAACGTTTCTAACAAAATCTTTATTCTTGTATGGAAGTGGGCGGTCATCAGTTTGAACATTTAATCAACTAGGTAGTAAGTATGCAACTAAACATAATTTAAATTTTAAATTGTAAATTTTTTTCAAAGTATTGGGCGGAATTATAAAATTTAAAGAGAATTGTAAGAGCTTTCAAAAGAAATATTACTCAACCCCCAATGCTATTTAAATATTTTGAGGTGATGCTTACCCTTGCATGGGGGAGAAAGTGGCGGAGTCAAAAATACCAGCAAAGAATGTCTCTCTTTAATCTAAAATCAACGGGTTTGAGCGTTTTTTACAATCTTGACGCAGTTCCTAAAAATGGCTCTGTTTCGTTTTCATTTGGCCACACTATTTCATTCAGTACAGGTGCATTATACTGATATATTGTAACAAAGGTAGGTATAGATTATTTATAAATATTTAAATTAGAAATTTTGTCGTTTATAAATTTTAAGTTATTAAGAAAATTGTTCGCTTTGTTCGCTTTTAATAGGTATTTTTGTCATAAAAATGTTATTTGGAACAATTTGATAGTTTGTAATATTGTACCGTAAGTCTTTGTTATTTATAAATTACATTTTGGTGTTCTGGCTAAAGGAAAGATTTTTCTAGGCAAATTTCAAATAGTAAAAGTATTGATTACAAGAATGTTTCTTCTTTTATGTCAAAAAAATATAATGGGTTAAAATCAAATTTCTGGTTTTCTGGAATACTTTTGTAAAATTTTTATTTTCTTATTTAGGCGTTTATTAGGCACTACACAAAATATTTAATTAGGTACATTGTAAAAATAAAATACCTGACATTGTTGCTAAGTAGATTTGGGTATAGTCAATATTCGATAAGTTCACACACTTGTTTACGATCTTAGAAATGGAACTTACGAATTGAACTCAAGGGTATCAAAAAAAGAGTTAAAGCTATTTAAGTAGATAATTAAGACAAATTAACTACTTTTTATAGAAACATAAAATACATTGTATCTACAAAACCTTTCCATGTCCGACAGACATGCAAAACTTCAAGTAACTACCTTAATAAATGCAATATTATCAAAGCTGCAAAAGGTTATTTACCTAGAAGTGCACTTACTACTACTAATAAAGTTTATATAAAAATTAATAAGGAAGAGCACATACTTTGGATACTAATAAAAATGTGAAACTGATTGATGATTTTAACAGTATTTTGTTTTTTTTCGAAATGTAAATGACTACCGGCAATTTTTATTTCAATTAATAAAATATCAAGACAGACATTATAGGATATTAATAGGAATTGTTTTATCAATGGGTAAGTACTCGTAGAATAATTAATTATAAATAAATCACTTATTGAAAATACTATTGACTTTCAGAGTGTTTCGGATGTATAAAAATTTACGGGGTAATTCTATTCATAAAAATAGTAGTACAGGTTCCTACGATTTTTCGAAAATTCGAGGTTAACCAGGGTTCATAGTAATTTTTTTAATCAAAGCAGACGATTGTTTTTAAAGCTGATATATACTTGATATTGACAACAAACTATACCTACAAAATTAGCAAGATTGAGTTATGAAGCCTAATAGGCTATATGGCCTTTATCGACTGTAAAATTAATGATAACTTTTTTACTTATGACTTTTCAAAAAAATCAAATATGTAGTTTATTATTAAAAACCATTAACATTGTTTAGAGAAAAGTACTCTTGTTCCAAATCGACATCGTCTACCGTTTTCTACAAAAAATTAATTTAATGTTTTAGACATCTCTACAAAAACAGTTAAAATAACTATTCAGCAATATGTATAAGTGGAGCAGTATTTTAATATAAAATAAAATTTAGTTTTATACAACTGCATGTATTAAAATCTGCTAAATCATTTTTGAAAAAAATTATAATTTACCGGAATTTGAACAGAAAAGGTAGCTGCAAAATATTAAACATGTTTTATTTTTGTCAGAAACGGATAACGTTATCCACTTGGAGCAAGACGACCAATTTGCAACACGTTTTAATATCTTTTTTATCGAGTTGTATGGCTTTTTGAAAAACTGCTTGTAAAAGAATTCCATCATTTCTATCTATTTATAATTTTATGTTATATATATATATATATATATATATATATTGTAATGTAATTTATTTGTTGTGTATATAATTTATGTTTATGTATATGTTTATGTACCTTCAGAGAGCTCAGATAGTTAACAGGAAAATCTACTTACCTTCACCTGCTTAAATGTAGACATCAGTCTGAGTGAAAGTTTTTATAAATTTAGATTTCTTTTAACCAAAACAAATTATTCTTATAATTAAAAATTTGGGTAATATAAAAAAAAATTACTAATTTTGAAATTGAAAACACAATTCTTCAAAAAATAAATTTGAAAGTATTATTTTTCCTGTATGATGTAGCACAAGCTTTTTCCCTTCAGGGGCGGTTCTTTAGAAGAAACAAACACTTACCTTTAAAAAAAAAATATTTCAAAAATATTAATTTTGTCAAACTATAAATAATAATTAAATCCTGATTTTCGAAGAAAAATTATATTAAATTAATTGACTTTCTTGGACACAATTTAGATGAATTTATATTCCTTATGTAATCTACACCAGTAAAATTAACTAAATTACTTATTACTATTTACAACTATATACTAAATCTCTAACAATTAGTTTCCAGTTTTTGACATATATATATATATAGAGGATGATTATGACCGCCGTTTGCAATTTTGCGAAATAATGAGTGAGCGATCAGGGAACGATCCACAGTTCCTTTTTAACATCTGTTTTTNAAAACCGCTGACAGACTTCTAGGGTAAGTAATACATGAAAAATTAAGAAGAAAAGTCTTAATAAACATAGGGTCGGAAATGCCTCCTTAACGAGATACAGGGCGTCAAAGTTTCTGTAAAATTAAAGCGTAAAAATGACAAAAAGAAGCTTATAATCTAGTTTACTTAACTTACTTGTACACATTGACATTAGTGACAGGCGATGTGTAATTTTATTTTGAATCGCACAAGCCTACTATGCGAAATTAAAATGAATGAAAATAAAATTGGATTTACAAATTTTCTACAGAGGTGTTTCTCTTAAAAATGGTTGCTTTAATCCAAATTTTACAAGAGACCAATTCGATAGACAATTGAACACTTTACACGAAAATAGTGCCCGTTTGACAAAATTAGCAGTGGCGTAGAAAATATTTTAAAAAGGAATTATTGCAGACAATGTTTAATTTTACAGAAACTTTGACGCCCTGTATCTCGTTAAGGAGGCATTTGCGACCCTATGTTTATTAAAACTTTTCGTTTTAATTTTTTATGTATTATCTACCCTAGAAGTCTGTCAGCGATTTTTTGAATCACCCTGTATATATATACAGAGTGTCCACTTGGGGTGTATATGACAAAGCTCAAATATCGAATATGGACAAATTCGGATGAACCTTATAAAATTCATTTTTGTTCTCCCAATATGAGGCAAATCTTATGCGCAAAATTTGTTTCGCTATTATTTCTGAATCAAAAATCAAGTGAGCGGATGTCAGATATTGTCCGGATAATATCCCTTCAAATAACCTTATTGGGTGCTTTCGATATCGCTGTTCGTAAATCTTGAGTTATTTTCAGAAGGTTCAAGATGGCAGTTTCTATATAACTGCTTAGCAAGCCATAAATCACAAAACTTTTATTCAATCATAGTTCAATGGTCGATTTCACAGACAAGACATGTCAGACTAGTATTTCCTATGTTTTCGAAGTCGCTGAATCATAAATTGAAGTCAGTTCGATAGTATCGCATCACTTTCCAATCATAACCTCAAAAGATATGAAAAATCACGTCTCTTTATTCATACCGCGAATTAAATCATTGGAGACTCATTGTTTCCGACGTTTTTAGGGTCGCTAAATCGTAATTTAAAGTCGGTTCAACAGTATTATGCCACGTTCTGATCCAAACCTCAAAAAAAACATTACCCCTCGTAATGCTCCACTTTTTTAACCTAAACTCCAAAAAGACTTAAGAATAGCTTTTTCTCCTACCAAATTATGTAACAATTTAACCGATTGGTTTAATCAGCTTATAACGTTCATCCGATTTTGTCGATATTTGATATTTGAGCTTTCCTTAGTATTAGAAACAACTTTTAGTAATAATATTTTGCAGTAGTCCTTAAAATAAGGTCGCTTTACTCTTGGGGCAATTTTTGGTTTTTCAATTTTATGAGCGCCCCGTATAAATTTTTAGTCTTTTGAAACTGGATTTCGAAGTTTCAGGACAAGCAAAATTTTTTATAAAGAATGACTTTTTGTCGAAAAATGAAAAATAAATTTTTTTACAAGAATAGTTAAGCCAATCCGGGGACACACGGTAGCTATAAAAATTGCCATCATGAATGGTCTGAAAATAACTTAAGATTTATGAACAGCGATCTCGAAAGTCCCCATTAAAGTCATTTGGAGACGGATTTATCAGTAATATGTTCACTGGAGGGAGTTTATTTGATGAATCCTGATTTTTTTTAAAATTTCCTGGCGCGTCAAAGTACTTGAAGAACTAATTTTTGTACGCTCAAAACCATTTATTAAATGTCTCCAAATTTTGACGAGAGCCTTGATCGATCTTACGCGGAACGTGCCATATATAGTTGTTAAGTATTAGCGACTAGCTAGTTAAGAAACAAAATTTCTGGTTAAATAATTGGGTAATATAGTCTTGGGAAAGAACAATAGAGGCTGAAAACTCTTTATTTCGACTCGAGCTTTCGAGAAAATCCTTCTTTCTTCAGGAGTTCTACAATTTTTATAAAAAAAATTAGAACATTATAATTACAAAAAGAAGGTAACTTACGAAATGCGAGGTTCACAATGAAGACGGCATGTTGAGAAGACATAACAATAATAAAATTAAAATTAAATAAAATTGTAAACAATCACTTAGAAAAAGACTGATATTAATTAACAAAACAAACTGTGACCACACAAATGAACAGAAGCAGGTCAACATTTTTTGGTTAAAATTGTTATTGTCGAAATATTAAAATTAAAAAAAAATTACATTATTAAAAATTAAGTAAGTGCTACATTGGTCAAAGCAGTACTAAATGAATATACTCTTAAAAATATAGCGTCGACGGTGAACAGGAATGTGAGTAAGAAATTAATGTAAAAAATTTGCGAAAGAATTGTTTGTTAGATGTACCTGTCTTTCATATATACCTACAAATTTGATTTTACAGGGTGTTACTATCAATGACTTTTTTGAATTCATACTACGTTCGTGTTTCATAATCTGAGTTATTTCTAGAAAATTCCATTTTTGTACATTGGGTTCCCTATCAAATACCGAGACTTTATGACTATATTGTACAGCATGTTTAGCTAAGGTGCAAGACATTTTTTGATTTCTAATGTCACTTTTATGTGATATAATCCGGTCCTTAAGACATCTCCCGGTTTGACCTATATAAACCTTTTGACAGTCTACATGGAATGCAGTAAATTACTTCTGACATATTCAATATGTTGTCTTAATCTTTTAATTTTGAAAACAAACTCCCCACCGATAACTGATTCCTAAATGCCAACTTTATATTGTTATATGAAGAAAAAATCCTAGTTAATTTATTGGCCAAAAAATCAAAAAATCAATGTAAGGTAATATTTGTAATTATTATTGTTGGAACGATTTGTTTCATTATTACGTGCGTTAACGAACTCACTCCTATGAAAAAGCAGTTAACAATTTCTACCGGATAGCCACTATCTACAAACAACTTTTTTAATTTATTCAAATTATTGATCCGCAAGGAGGTATGACTGGTTTGTATGGCCCTATTCTTCATAGCTAATACTAAATTAATCTTATGTTTTTGTTGGTGGTGAGACTGATAGTGTAAGAATCTTCCTGAAGCACTTGGTTTTGTGTACCAAGATCTTAGGACAGTATTATCTGCCCTTCTAATCTATCTGTGGAGTTCTTATGTGTACAATACAAGAATAAGCTTGAATATAGCCTGAAAAAAATTATATTCCCATTCAAACCAGTGCAGCAGTTGTGAGGTATGCTGATTTCTTAATATTTTGGATAGATTTTACCAATTTGGTACAAACTACCAGTTGTAAAGACAAAAGTTTAGACAAATTAGAATTATGTAAATAATTTTACAAAACCTGTTCAAAGTGGGTTTCAAGTGCCATAATACACCCACTGGTTAAAAAAATAACAAATAATTATACAGTATATGTAAAATTTTTCTTAAATTTAGCACTGTTTTTTTTTGTAAATTTATATTCGTTTCTCAGCGACTTTTGATATTACAATACTCATTACCTTTTTTTCTTTTCTCCAAACGTGCTTTTCTCATCGCCATCATTCTTGAAAACTACCAATTACTATATTTCAAAAAAAAACACGTCTGTTCACAGCACTTCACAAATATTCTGATTCGACTTGTCGTCAAAGGAAGTAACGCTCAAATTTATTTACATACAATCCGCCAGTGTCAGTGTAATATTTCCAAAGTTCACGATTTTATGCAAACTATTAAATTGAAATATGTAAAAAGTTTGATGTCTAATAACATGTTGTTCCTCATAAGACAAGAAAAATTACTATAGTGAGAGTTTTGAACAATATTGTAGGATATTTCTTGAACAAATATAAATGTATTATGGTAACAATAATTACCCGAGTTTTTCAAAATATTAGTAAATAATGAACTGGTGCTCACAAAGTGCGTAACAAAAGTTAGATATTTTGAGCTAAAACAAAAACGAATCGATTTTGCGGAAAAAATGAGCCAAGCTGATTTTTGCATTTTGGGAAGATTTTTTAATAATTTTATAAAATTTTACTATCAAATGTTTTTGAACTATGTTGTAGAGATATTTTTTAGAGATGTAGATATATTTTTTAAAATAGTAACCCCATAATTTTTGCATCAAATTTCATTAGACTTTGCTTTTGTGAGTAGAAGTATATTTACTTACAGGTTGGAAGCTATGAAATTATTTTTTTTCCAAAAACTTGTTTTGTATGGATAAAGAAGTGATCTCGGTTTCATAAAAATCGTTTTAATTGAAGATAACGTTATAAAAACATTTGTGAAACTAACTTGTCAGAGACTAAATTTTCAGGGGAACAAATCGAACTGTTTATTGATTTTATTATTTCGAACGTTTATGGAATGTGAAATGCAAGGATTACCGGAAGGAAAATATGAAGTATACAGGGTAGGAAAGTACCGATGGTCTATCTGAAGTTACGTGAGAGCGATAAAGTAAGCCATAGAAATCCATGCGATAGAGAAGGATGGCTATAATGAAGGCGTCTCATAGTCACCGCCCGTTTCGCCCTTCCACAAATAAGATCCACTTCTTATTTGTGGAAGGGCGAAATGGGCGGTGACTATTAGACGCCTTCACTATACCCATTCTTGTCTATCAAATGGATTTCTATGGCTTACTTTATCGCTCTCACGTAACTTCAGATAGACCATCGGTACTTTCCTACTCTGTATGATATGTTGATATGCATTATGCTGATATAATGAATATCAGTGTGGAGCAAAAAATAAGTAATATAAGTTAACACAATCGATATCTTTATTTCCATAATTACGTATTAAATAAAAGAATACATGTACATTTTTTAATGTCGATTTACAGAAAAATTACAGAATTATTTTTTATTTGTAAATCTTTGTCGTCGCCAATTTGTTGTTTTTTCCTTAACTGCTAAAAGTGTTAGCAAAAGAGCAGTTACAGCAACACACTTCTTCGAAGAAGCTATTTTAAAATAGATTCGTAGCTCATAAGCAATAGAATCAATATACTTACCTTACACTAATTACACTATTTAACCCGGATGAAAGTACTCGTAAATGTAGATGCGACTTTACCCAACACCAATTTGAGAGTTCGCAATGTCCCATCTATACATTAATGATAAATTTCTGTTGGTGTTTTGTCAGAATAATAGCATGGGGGTTTTCGCCACTCTAAATATGCAAATGGTAGGAATTATTTATTCCTTCCCGAGTAAATCCGGCTTCATCACTAAAAAGACCTTTGCTTATAATGGTTAATTCTTTGGTTTTCCAGAAAAGCCGTACAAATTGTACACGTGTAACTTCAGACACTGGTTGGGAAGTTATCGTCAATATACCAGTGTATATGGATTTTCTTCCAAGCAATCAGTTCTTCAGTTTGAACAGTTCATGCGCCCCTTGGTCGTCTGACTCCATCACGTTTTTGTTTGACAGATCCTAAGCAGAAAATCACTGAGCTTATAACATTAACTTACTTTTATAACATCCCAGTCTCCCGCAAACTTGTATGAACACCTATGGAAGCTCTCCAATATGGTACTCTTCTATTTGGAAAGCAGTTGGCGTAAATCAGATTAGCTTCAGAAGCATTACATTCTGCAAGTTCGTATTAGATGAATGTTTGCAAATTCTTCATATACCTTAAATCCTGCTTGATATTCAAACAACAAATGGTGTTAAAACGATTTATGACAAATATCTAACTTCTAATTATACACACTTGTTTACAGCCATCTCAATTTCCATAAAAACCAAGATTTTTACAAAAATGTTGATATCGCATTTTTATTACAATAGATGTATATCGGACAAGATATCGACTGATATACGGTATTCCTTTTTTTTAGCAAAGTGAGAGAGGAACCGAACTATGACAGAAAAATGCCAAAGGCAACGCTGTCAAAGATGTACAAATTTAAATGGATAATTTAGTCTGCTTCTGGATAATCCACGCATATCGAATATCAGTTTAAACTTGGAAATTAACATTACCATGAGGGCCCAGTAGGATTATCTCAAAAAGTAGTCAGAATTAAAATCTGAAAATTTGTATACAGGGACTTAACAAAAAGATCTATTCAATGAAAATAGTGTTAACTTTCTCGCATACCGGAAGTCATCATCAACTCTGTTATTTCAAATGGAACACTCTGTATATTTATGCATTTTTTAATTCTACGACAAATTCTAGACTAATTTCATATAAGGTACTGTAGACCAAGATGTGACAGTTTTCAAGTTATTATCAATTTTCGAAAAAAATTGAGGGTTGCAAGTGATTTTTGAAAACAAAATAACTCCGACATTTAACTTTATTTATTAATGAAATCTGGCACGGATAATTTAAAAGCAATGGAATTCAACCAGTTTCAAATTTGCAAAAATTTATACAGAGTGTTCAAAAACGTGTGACGTTGAAGTTGAATTTGCTCAAAAATTTCAAATGTATATTATTACATTAATGGATGCAGAATTAAATCTACATTAAAATGATACTATAATTCCCTATACCCAAGTCAACAGGACTAAATAAATAAACAATATGTAAGATAAATGAGATACTTTTTCTTCCGTAAAATTAACTCCTAATTTAAAATAATTAAGTATAAGGAAAAACATCATCTTCATGTATTTTCTGGGGAAAAGTTTTATTTCATATGAAGCCTCTTTGTGGATGAAAATTATGCCCTAGTTCTCGCGTCCAAATGCATTTTGAGGTGGAATCTTTGAACCATTGCGAGAGCAATGGCACTTTTTGAGAACATTGAACTGAAAACAAAATATTGTGTGAAACAATAAGTAAAATAGTTCTTAAATAGTAAGCTATACTATCTCACCTCAATATTTATTTATACTATATTTAAATAGTTAAAACAGTGTGCTATATTACAGCGACATAGTGGGTAAAATATATCTACAATATGTGTTCAACCTCTGCAAATAATGGCAAATATTATTTTTCCGTATATTCAGTTCTTTTCAAAAATGTCAACTCAGTAAACCTTACCGCGAAAGTAAAAAAAAATATGATTTTATAATCCTAATCATAGAGAAAAGCAAATATGACTTATTAGTTTATATTTTTCTTAATCGGAGTTCATACTGCGGTCAGATGTCTTGGGTCAGTGTTCAGTGTTCCGTGCATCGACATTTGCCTGTCAGTTGTCTGCGTGAGTTATTCAATTCAGCGTTGTTTATTGACATATATTAGTTTATTAAATTAATGCCGAGGAAACGTAGAGTTCAATGTACAAATCTCCCTTAAAATATCTAATTAATGCAACAGAGTCTAGATACCATGTATTGGGAATATGTTTTCTATAAGTAACAATAACAGCTACTCCAAAAATATATCGATTTATACAGGAACAAATTACTTACATTCTTAGATAAATTGGTAAGTAGGTGTGTAGATATAATGTTGATTTAATCTTAGAATCATGAAAATCTTAAACTAATTATTTTCTGTTTTTCTAGATGTGAAACACTGTTGCTACTAATGGTAGATTTTATTAAACCATGCAAACTATCGATACTTGGGATCAAATATTTATGGACCGTGTCAATAACAAGTAAAACCATGCAAAGTAATATCTACCAATCACATATATTAAAACGTGAAAATATACTTTTGTGTGTAATTCAAGAAGGAAATTGATGTTTAATATATCAAATCCTGCTTTCCCACAAGCTGTTTAAAATATCATTACAATTATATTACAAGCTGTTTAGAATTAGCTGTTTATTTGGAAATATATTTGCTGCAATATTTCAATACCAAAAAATGAAAATAGTAGCTAATTAACGAAATTATGATTAAATAACCTAACTGTGAGACTGCTGCAGAATATCATATGAAACTACATAGATATTCGTTGATTCTTTAGAAACATTTTTTTCAATACCTACATTATACATTTAAGTAAATACAGTAACGCAAAAAACAAATATTGATAAAGAAGTGTTCAAAAGAAATCCGTAAGTACGTCTGGCAACATTACCAAAGCGCTGTTTATATGTTGCTATTGTATAATATAGGATACGCGTAGCAATTCGGGCCGCTGCATTTGATTCTTCCTAAAATTCTGCTGGTGGTGTACTCTATCGGCAATTCGGTAATTTAAAACTGCTGGCCTATTCCAGTAGCGGTCTGTGGCGATAGCTATTTTGTCTGTGTACATATAATGAAGTGTTATTTTTTGGTTGAATTACAGAGTATCTCCTTAAAAACAGAGCAATAAGAAAAGGATTTTTATCAAAATCGATGAAACAGGTCATTTTTATTTTTAATTGTACATGTTTTATATTGTGAACTGGGAGTTGAGATGTCATTTATATATTCCTTAATGGAATTGAATATATTTTAATATTTTTGAAGAGGATCCCTCCACCTATAACAATTTGATAATTAACAGACAAAAAATGTGCCATAAGTAATGTGTATACATCGGAAACTTTGTTGCGACAATCAAATAAATAGTGGTAATCTACATATATTATGCTAGTAAACGACAATACGCCACGTGCCATACACTCGACGAAGCAAAGCGGCATACTAGGCCGACAGGGCAGGTATTAGGGTGCCGCTAGATACATATCGAATACATTGATCGATGCGAAGCTTCAAATCAGATGCAGACATGTACATGTTATTGTACAATAACGCGGATAGTGGGATTACTAAAATAATAAAATAGTTGATAATTCGTTTAGTTTCGACACTATAACTATAATTTGATAATGTATATAATTAAAAATATGAAATCTAAAGCATTTGGATGTGATAATTTAAATATAACAGTTATACTTATATGTTGCCCGTATATTATACCTTTTATTACGCATATCATAAATGCATGTATAGATCAGTCTTATTTTCCTAAATCCTGGAAATGTGCAAACGTTATTCCTCTTCCTAAGGTTAACAGTCTAACAGAGTCTACCCATCACCGATCGATCTCAATTTTACCCACATTGAGTAAGATTCTTGAAAAAGTTATGGAAATGCAAATTACTGCATTTCTTAATGCCAACAATATCCTTCCGGAAAAACAATCTGGTTTTAGACGTGGATATAGCTGTTCTTTCTGATTTGACAAATGATATTTTTAATTCAAGAGAAAATAGTGAAGCTATGGTACCTACTGGTCTTGTTGGATTATAGTAAGGCGTTTGACACTCTTAATCACGACATATTCAATTCAATTTTTCATTATATAGGTTTTACAAATCCCGCATCATCGCTAATAATCGCTCATTTCTTTGTGATAGGAAGCAGCGAGTATCACTCGATAATAAGTTTTCACAACCTCTTGTCATGCTGTCTGGTGTGCCACAAGTATATTAGGGGCGTTGCTGTATTTTGTCTACTTTAAATGTTATTAAATCGCTGGTTTATTGTAAATATCATACGAGGGTTTCTTGCCAGAAGGGCGTATTAACCTATGTACATACAACCTTCTGTATGAGGATGATACACAGTTTTACCATTCTTTTAATCACTCTGAAGTAGTCCGTGCTAACTTTATGATTAATAATGATTTATGTAACTTAGCATCTGCGTTTAAAAATGATTTGTTAAAAATAAACCCAAAAAAAATCAGCTGCCTTGCTTTTCTGTGGTAACAATATTAGAGCTAACTTATTGGACAGACTGATGATAAAAATTAATGATGATAATATAGAGTTTAAAGATTCGGCAAAAAATTTAGGTTTTGTTATTGATTATAATCTTAGATTTAAAGAGCATCTAACTAGTATTCTTGCGAAAGCGTATTCTGTGTTGAAAATTATATATTCGCACAGACCCTATCTGAACAGAGATATAAAAAAAATTTTATGTGACTCCCTGATTCTATTCATATGTAATAAATTACTGTGATAATGTGTATGGCCCATGCTTGGATAATATCGATTCTAAACGTTTACAAAAATTGCAAAACTCATGTCTTAGATTTATATTTGGAATCAGACGCACACAAAGAATTTCACACAAACTAAAGGAATTATCTTGGCTCAATATGTACAATAGATGATACTTGCATCTAACTTGTTTCTGTTACAAGATTTTGAAATTTAAAGCCCCTCCATATTTATATAGGAAAATTAAATTCAGAACTGACTTTCATAATTTAAACATTCGCAGAAAATATATATTAAACATACCTTATCATCGCAAGCAAATTTTTAAACGCCTTTTTAGTTATAATATAATTTCATGTATTAATAAGCAGAACGTTATTGATTATTCTCTGTCCTGCAATTTATTTAAAGCAAAATTGCAACCAAAACTGTTATCTGCACAATGACCCCATATCGTTAAATTATTATTGTTATTGTTATAACTTTTTCAATAAAATTGAAAAATAACATGTCGGGGTGTCTCAGAACTTTGTCTGAAAATCAAATCGTTCATTTCTCCCTTCTCAAAACAATATAATTGAATTTTTGCCGGAAATAAAGGTATAAATAAAAATTAATCACAACAAATCCGAAAAAAAATTATTTTCTCGGACTTTTCAAAATTATGTTGTATGTATTTAAAATCATGCATATAGAAAATAATATGAACATTTTTGTAAAATGAATTCTAAATGAGTTCTAGAGTTATGTTAAGTGAAGTGCTTGATACACTGTAAAAAAATTTCACTGAAATTTCACTCAGTTTTACTCAGTAATGCATCAATTATATTATTGCCAGTATTCTATCCCCCACGTGTAAAGCACCAGTTTTCTCTGCCAAGCCGCCCGAAAGGAAAAAATTCGCTGTAAAAGTAGAAACTGTCAATATTGCGCCTGCACAGTGTGAGTATTAAAAATTGCTACCACTATATGTTGTTTTATGCAAATATGCTAGCTTTGTTCGCTAATATCACGATCATACGTAGCGCTAAGTAGCTTGATATGTTTTTGTGATAAAAACCTGGGCAAAAATAATTCTCTATTTACTAATATAATGGTGTCTAATATACATAACGTTTTGTGCAGCCTTAGTATAAAATACCTTTCGTGTCTATCACCCGATCGAGTGAAATTTTCACTCTATTAGTATGCGTACAATTGAGTGAAACTATTGCATAAAAAATGAGTGAGTTTTTCTCAAATCCGAGTTACTGCTAACTATCAATTGAGTGTCTTTGGACTCTATTCTGAGTATATAAATCCAATTTAGAGTTGACTTTTTCTGTAATATGATTTACATTTAACTATTACTGAATAATTTTTTACTCAGTATTGGTTTATATTCTTTAAATTTTAATTTAAATATCATTGTATTAAAGTTAAACTACTAAGCTGTCACAGTAGTTTCTACACAGATCTGTTTTAGAGACAATATTTTAGGACCGATTAAAAGATTTGTTGAACTGATCGAAGGAATAAATTGAAATAAGCTATATTGTACGTTACAAATGCATAATTATAGATAACAATTTAACAATCCGTTTATTTAACCAAATATTAATCGAGACTTAACATATTGTCTTTAATTATTGTGATTAAATCTCTGCATTTAAATACAATTTTCACTAGAGTAACCAGATAAACCGATACTTGTCCAACTCCAAAGCACACCATACGCCATACTGCCATCCACCACGCCACAGTTACGAGATAACCTAATGGGACGATCGAAACAGACAAAGGCAATGCATCTGGATATGAAAAAGGTGGAATCACCCAGTAATGAGGACACTTACTCTGATTAAGGTACATATTTGAGTGAAAGTATTCAGTTTTAGTTTAAATATAATCACAAATTAGTAAAATGATCAAAATGCCCAATATTGAGTGAAAATGAACTCACTTATTTCACTCAATGGATTCACTCCGAACCTTTATTTAGTCGACTATAAAAATCAATCTTCACCTTTACAAATGTTGAGAAAGATGTTCGCGATTGAATTTGAAGGTTCACTTTGTTTTCTTTTCTGCCAGGCCGTGTATTACTTAGATCAGATCTTGAGAAAATGGTAAATTTGTATTCAAGTACGCTGCAAAGTAAGGGATCAAATAAAAAGTTTATTTGAAGATCAGGTGAAGATTTAAATCCAGAATACTAACGTAATGGTAACATAATTCAATGGCTCACAAATAGTAGTGTGATATTTTTATTTTTTCTCAATTTTTCAGTGTCAGTCAGTTAACGTGCTCAAATATCTTTTCAATTCTCAAGCGAAGTTATACCTTCGTTGAGTAACAATATATTTTTATCATTCTCCCCGCACTCGTTCGTAGCATTATTTTTTCCTACAATTGATAATATTTAATACCTATTTATTTCATTAATCCGTTGTTCATTTAATACCATATTAAAATATTGTGTAAAATTTTGTCAGTATCGAGTCAAAGTAGAAGATTGCAGTTTGTGCAAATTCAACTTTTTACTCAAGCAAGTTGTTAGCACGATTCCGTCATTTTTTTTGCGTTGGTGCTATATTGATGAATATTGATGTTCATATGTCATTACTACATCTTTGACTTTATTCCATTTTGGAACGCAGCTTCTTATTCTTTTGTGAAGATTGTGACTCTACTTTCAGTAGATATCTGAGGTTTTCCAGATACCATCCATATCATATCACATTGAATCAAAATTTGAATGAACAGGATTATCAGCAGAGAGTACAATTTTGTCAGAGGGTTGATTTTTATAGTCGACCTTCAAAAGACCTTTACAAAGTGGAATCGAAGGTCGTGATTGAATACCTTGATGTAAATCCCATCGATTCTGGAGGTCAATTCCGTGCCTGCTTCAAGGGTGACAAATCATTTAAACTCGTTATGACCTTGACCTTGACCTCAAGGTGAAAGTTGTGATCCCATTAGGATATGAAATGTTCTAATGAATCCATCTTCAAGGTTAAAAGTAGGGGGTCCCATTTAAAATTCCCAAGTTGACCTTCAATTGACCTTCAAGGTGAGGTCAAGGTCAAATCCTAGAAAGCACTGGTTTCCCCCAGTGAATTGAACAACATTTACTCTAGGCCATTTTTCGATTAGTGGCTTCTCTGACGAGATATTTACATGTAGCTATTAAAATGGGACACCCGGTATAGTTGGAGACATCATATGTTTGTTATATTATTGCTGCCCAAATTTTGTTATGGTAAAATTTAGGCAGCGTATAACATTTAACTGTACATAGATAAATTTTTAAATTCTTTTAAAAAACAAGCAAGCACAAAAGATAACAGACATGTTAACCTGATAATAATGGTGGTGAATATTGTTGTTAGTGTTTTGGTTTTCTGTTTAGTTTAATGGGTTTAGTATGTGTATTGATTGTACAATATAGATTATATACTACCTAATTACTAATAATTAGGTATATTGCTTCCGAGATTGAAACGTTTGTTTACAAACGTAAGAAATATGTAGATATATAATTATTAATACATACATATGAGGTTTGTACAGAAAATAACTGAATTTTCGCGAAGCATTTCTGGATAGCTTTATTTGAAATGGCCTTTAAAATCTGTGACGAATTTGTTTTGATGTCATCAATAGTCTGAAAACGCCGTTCTTTCAGCACTGATTTTAATTTCGGAAATAAAAAAATCTACAGGAGCCAGGTCTGGTGAGTAAGGAAGATGAGGGATGACTGTAATCTGATTTTTGGTACAAAACTCACGAATTGACAAAACCATGAGTTGTCTCGCCACAACTCTGGCCTCTTTTTGCGGATATTTTTACATAACCGTTACAAAACGCTTTGATAGTACAGTTCCATTAAAATCGAAAAGAACAGTGGAGATCCTTTGCCAATCCATCGGCATCGTGATGATTGAACATTTGTCCCGATGTCCCAGTTTTCGTCTCCCGTTATGATGTTTCATCGTCATTGGATTGTTCAAGATGTTGCCACCAAACGTCCACACGATTTTCTTTCTGTTGTTCAAAATTCATGGTCAAAATTTCATGACATGACCCCACTGAGATGCTAACCTCTTCTGCAATTTATATGAGTCAATCGGCGATTTGCACGTACCTGGTCGAGGATCATGTTCAATTGACTGGCCACCACATTTAAGTCGTGAAAACCATTAGTGACAATACATACGACTCAGTTCATCATCTCCGTTGTTTCAAAAGATTCCGTGAAAGTTTTCCCCAGTATTACAAAATTTTACGTTGCATCTTTGCCTGACTGGTACTGGTAACGAAAGATTCCTAAATTTTGGCATCAATCACCAATATTAATGATTCGTTTAGAATAAACAGTAACAAACCGTTACGCCTACGCTCGACCGCTGATTGGTTGAATAGAATCTCGTGAAAAATTACACCAATCACTGTCGGTTTTAATAAATTTTTAATTTTACCGAAATTTAATTGTCAACATGAGGGAAATAAAATTATTGTGGAACAATAACAAAACAAAATTACTGGTCACGTGGCTTGTAATCATTTATGAAGGCTCTATATTACAATTTTTGGCATCCATAACATTAGATAAGTACAGCTTACTCGAAAACATAATATATTTCTTATACTATTTATAATAATTATTATTTAATTCTTATAAACGAAAAACGCTTTTAAAATAAATTAAATTGATTAAACTCACATCTGTGTCTACATCAATAAGAGAACTTATATTCACAATTTTAAATACAGAATATACATTTTAAAAATGAATATTAAATCAATTCATCAATATTTTTTGCTGTTTCCACTTATTACTATAAATAAAAATAATATTTTTCGCTGGATTTTCTTCTTTTAAGGTCAACTTAATTCTTTGACGGTTTATTAAATAAAAAAAAAAATTTTTTGTACATTACTAAACTTTATTTAACAATAAATTTCACGGATTTTTCATGAAATATTTTTGTTTTGTTATTTTTTGTTTTTTCAACTATTATTCCAATTTTTTAAGAAATATAAAATGCACCATCTTAAAGTAGAGATTTTAAGCTTTAAAATGTGCTCTCATAAAGTTTCAATATCACATTTACAACTATAGTTTTTGATCTATAAAGTATGGTCTAAAAAGTCAAATTTGTGATTTTTAAAAATTATTGAATATGTTGGGCTAAATATTTTTCAAATTAAATTTTTAAGATTTTTTTCATATCGCTCACTGTTTCAATTGTCATTTGAAGAGTAATCTGAGAAAGTTACAGATATTTATTTTAAAAATTAAAAGAATGACAGCTATTTTATTATTATTGTACAAAATTATAGAATGATGTAACTTTGCATACGTATTACGTACTGTATATATTTTTTTTCGCAAGTTTAAAGACATAATATTTTGATAGCCGGATGACACTTCTTTCATTTAAATATTTGTGAGCGATACTTGGGGACCGCCCGTCTCATTTTTCGTACGTTAGGAAAAAAATTCTACAGCCTTCAATTCGCATTATCGAAAAAAACTATTAACAATTTTTATGTAAAATTTCTTGTTCTTTCGAATGGCGCAGTAATTTATTTTTAATTATATTTTTTTATACCTATATTTTGCAAAAAACTAATTTTGCAACTAATATGTTAAATAAATAATTTAGCGTACAGTCTACAGTTGGTAACTTTTTATATGTTGCTTCTGACAACTTTACAAAGCGAAAAATAAAAAGTTCTCTCTTCCAGTAATTTTCGCGAAGTCAAAATCTATCTTGACTCCACTAATAATAAATATTCACAATGAACATGTGTATGCTCAGGAAAATCCACATGCTACCAAACTGAAACATTATCAGCTGGATTTCGCATCAATGTTTAGTTTGGGATTATTGATGGCATTATTATCGGCTCTGTTATTCTACCCAATAGACTGAATGGGAAAATTTATTTAGAATTTTTGCAAAGCCCGCGTTATTGAAAGATGTGCCGTTATTACTCAGAGCTAACTCCACTACATTTCTCGGTAAATGTCCAGCAGTATCTGAAAAACAAAGATTCCCTCGTCGATGGATCGGTAGAGGGATAATGTTTCTGCTAACTGGCCTGTACGTTGACCAGACTTAACACTTTGCGACTATTATCTTTGGAGCACTCTGAAGACAACAGTGCATGCTCCCACATCCAACACTGAAAAAGAGTTGTGGAGGCATATCCAAAATGCCATAAATGTTTTTAATAATAATCCCTAAGAACTGCAAAGGGTATCATTTAACTTTCTTCGCCGAATTAACCTTTGTTGTAGAAACAATGGTGGTCACTTTGAACAGTTTTTATAATAAGTTGTACTAAATTTAATAACATCAACTTTGTTGCTTTTATCTCAAGCATTTTTTATTCTATTTGATTATTTTTACGAATTATTTCAATAAAATTAGGTACGTTGTAAATAACTCTAATTCGTCGAATCCATATTGAAAAATGAAGTAACATGTGGTATATCTTATCGTAGTAAACACTCATTAAGAATTGGCAGGTAGATACAATGACTTAAAGATCAAACTGAAATTACAGTCAACCTACAAAATCAGTGACTACTAGCACATTAAGTATTGTAATATGGGTCGCTAGATATATATACATTTAAAAAATATATGTTTGCACCCAAACCGCTTATTTAATCAAAATTCTATGAGGCCCAAAAACTTTCGAGTGGTATCACCTATCAAATAAAATATAGTTGTCATTATTGTCTGAAAGAGGTGCGGTATTATCACAATACATCAATTTTGTAGGAGTTGTGAGTTAAAAAAGAGTCTGTATAACACCAAAATTTGTAGATTGGAAGCATGTCATATTCGAGTTATTTATAAAATTCAAAAAAATTTCACGTACTTTGAGGCCATCTAGCGTCTAAACGAAGCGATTTCGGATATATTTAAGTTACACCACCTGACAGTTAATATATGTGAATTAGCCTAAGTCTCTCTATTTTGAGTCCACGAATCATGAGTCTTTCGTTGTACACGTTATCTGGAACACCCTCTTGAACCAGGATTTGTGAGACCTTACCTCAAAGAAATAGGTAAAAAATTATTAAATTTTCGTATGTATTCCAAAAGGAAGGAATGTGATTCAATGAAATGATTAGAGTAGTTTCTGTCACGCCTTTTGAGCATAATACAATATCTCTATTAACGGGAGATCAACTATGTAGTGTTATCACTATTACACAGAACTCAGAATGAAATAGGAAGAAAAAGTTAAATAAATATTTTTTTTAGATAAAAATGACATTTTGAAATATCTCGTAAAACTTCTTCACTTCTTGCCACTGCTACAAGTATTTTTTCGGCAATAATATACAGGTTCGGAAAGTCTCCACGGTACATCGGCCGTTACGTGAGAGCGATAAAGTAAGTCATAGAAATCTGTGCGATAGACAAGGATGGTTACATTGAAGACGTTTCATAATCTGAATAGTCACTCCCACTTCTAACCCGAAACGGGCGGTGACTATTCAGATTATGAAACGTCTTCACTATAGTCATCCTTGTCTATCGCACGGATTTCTTTACTTTACTTTGTCGCTCTCATGTAAAGGCAGATGGACTATGTGGATTTTCCAGCCCTGTATGTGCCCTGTTATTCATACCCATTTTATAAACCCATTATTGATGCGGCAACAAATGGTGTTTTGCAAATGATTTTGTATTGTATTGTAATACGTATTTCTTACCTCACATTTAATATTCGTTATTTGTGTATTGCAATATATTTCTGAAGTTAATTTTTAACTGTACTGCTATACTATATAAACCAGTAAGGTTTTATATCTCTAGCTATCAATTTTCTACTTTAAATTTACATGTTTACTATTATTAAAATATAATAAAAAAAGAGAAATTAAATATAAAAATAGAGCTATTTGGTTCTAAATATTTTTCTTTACAAATGACTTGACGGTGGTTTGCATACATAAAGGATTAGGTTCCACATGCAGGGCGGTTTTCAAAATGTACACGTAGATGCATAGATATAAAAAAAAATAAAATCTCCGTAAATAGTATTTGTAGTTTTGAAAAATAATTCAGTGAAGTCGTTTACCTTACGAGTTATATCCGCAGTTCGAATATTGTATGTATACACATTTAAGATTTACCGATACAAAAATGTCTGAATAAAATCAATTTTTATTTCAAAATAGTCTAACGATTTCGTTATTTTTAATTTATATTCCACATTATTAGCTTAGTAACCGACAGCATACTTTAACGAAAAAAGTACATTCTCTTCATTAATAACAAAGGAATACAACTCATTCATTTGACCAGCAAAACAATAAATAATTTATGAGGGATATGCGAATCATTTGAATTGCAATGACGACAGTAATTACGGTTGTACATTCAAATAAAAAAAGGGATTATTAGTTGTTATTCAACCGGTTTTAAGAGTTAGGTATGTGCGAATATATTGTTATGTAATTTATTTGTCGTGTATTTTATTTATGTATACAAGTTATGTTTATGTACCTTCGGATAGCTCAGATTGTCAAACAGGAAAATCTACTTACATACACATACATATGCTTAAGGGGGCGATTTAGTATGTATATTTTTACCGTGTAACAGAGCTTCAGATGAGGACACAAATCATCGAAGAAACTAACATAATTAGATATTATTATATATCAATGTATTCGCAATGGTTCCCGCTAGTGAGTGAGATAATTTTCAATGCTCATGAGAACAGAAGAATAATTTAAATAAATGCCAAAGTACCTCAATTTTAATCATACTGTTAGTCTGTCAATATATTGCATTTACGACGGAACTAGGTCAGGCACAATAATCAAACTACTTCACTCACTAGAACGGACACCTAGGATCAATTGTATTTAATCTTCAGATTAATATTTATTAATAATTCTATAATTTGTGTCCCCAAGTAAAATGACAACATTTTACACATGATCTCCATTTTTATTACATATCTAAACCAGAATTGTTGCATTCCTATCTAGATACCAGATCTTGTTTGTGTGAATTAGTTTGTATACTCTTTCACAGGTGTCGCTACCCTTGAAAATTAAATTAAGCAGAGTTGGTTTATTATAAAATGCGTGCTAAAATAAAGCATAATGGTATAATATTATCTTTGATATATAAATATGGGTAATTTTTTAAAAGTACCTAAGTAATAAGATTTTGTAAAGCTTAAGTAGTACGAAAATATAACGCATAAAAAACCAATAATATGTACTAATTTTTCTTTATTAAGAAAAAAGATTATATTTTACGTACAGGGTGTCCCACATAAAATCGTTATTTATGTTCTAGCCTTGGTAGCTTCAGGTAGATTTCTTTTTCAATCTACAAATAAGTAGCTACTTACCGATAAGAAGGAAACCACTGGATATTTAATGAAAAAAGTGACGACCAAAAAAGTAATTCATTCTTGAATATGAATATAACTAACACGATTTTAATTTCATATTGTCTTAACAATCAACTTTTGCTTATTTTTAGTCACTTGGTGTAATACAAAAAAAAACATTGAGTTTAAAATGTTTATTTTTTTAATTTCTTTTTGAGTTTCCATTAGGTATACAAGCCGGGTCTTTACATTTCCTTTTTTGCCTTCTTAAAATGAACTAAATGCAAATATGAGAATAAAGTGATATTTCATTACAAAAAATATAAGTTTGCTGTGGCTTCCCCGGCTGGAATTCCCCTTCCAGGACAAAATATTTTTCAGATATGTTCCTTATGTCCTATCGCGTTGCAAAATATATATTTTTGTATTTTCTGTTAAAACATAATATACGACATAGTGGCACTAAAACTTTGCTGCCCTGCGTTACTCCTCGATGTATACAGGGTGAGTTATTCAAGAGGCTCACCATGGGTGTCTCGCTTCTCTTTTATTATAAGAGATGTGTCGAGAGGATTTAAATCGGGTCCGGTCTTTTCATTTAGATCCGGTCTTTTCAACAAATTAAATTTCGCGCTATTTTATAGCCTCAAAGCAGATTAAAATGTCATATATTGACTCCACCCTACTTAGGTTACTGGAAAGCTCTCAAGTTTTTAAGAATTTTAATTTTTAATTATGTACCTAATATTAATAAATGCGTCAAGGCAGACATAGTTTGGAAATTCTTTGATTGCATAACTGATAACTAACCCTTTTTATACAAAACAAGTAAAATGAGGTTTGGGTTTAAACCGGGTTCAAACCCTCAAAATCAAAAGACCCAATCTTCAAAAGTCTTCAAAATTAAGAAATAAAAAGTTGTCATTCTGAGAACAATTGTTTATACAAATTTTGATTTTTTTTATGACCAAGTATTTGTAGAATAAGCTTTACAAGTCGATTTTTCAGAACACTATATTTCATTTTTGCAATAAGTATTTCGTTTCGTAAAAAAGTTTTTTTCTGTTATTCATTACTATTATTTTTGGTTTTCCATTTAAAAATTAAAGTAAGTAGCAAAAAAAATTGTGTATCTGGCAATTGAACCCAGATCCACTACAACTGCAGGCTAATTATATTTGAAATCGCATTATATTCGAAAGAAGCGCACCTGCTAGAGCTGTCAGCTTCGAGTTAGCCGACATATGTTGCGTGGGCGTACTCCCCAAATGCCTTCCCCTCTCTTGCTTAGTAATTGTCCAAAACATGACATAAATTTATTTAATTTTAATAAGCAATAGCATAAAATCGATGTAAAATTTCCCTGGGAACATGATGGCGCAATTATTTTTTTTGCTACTTGCCGTAGTTTACGAGATATTTGCGAAAAACCTTATTTTTTACGGTGTTTTGACCTTTTGACCCCTTGCCTGACCTCCTAAGTCAAAAATTTTTGCGGATTCGGATTCCTGAGGGTCGAAAACATATTTGCGCCCAGGTTTGATCGACAGAGGAAAAAATGGAGGTTCAGCCTTCATTTCAATGGGCTAAATAGATACAATAATATTTTACATATATTTTATGCCTATACATATTATTCTCCAAACGTATTTAGTAGCAAGTTTCTATATATTTTAGTAATTAAGCAGTGTTTTTTAAGTTAATACGACTCGCCAAAGTAAAAAAAAATAATTCAGGTTAGGTATATATTTTTACTGAAAATAGTAGTTAATTTACATTATCGGATTGTTAATGTGAAAATATAAACATTAGACTGTTGACTATTCCATGTTATACTTGTTTTAAGGTCACTTTTGAAGAAGAAACTATATGTAATTTTAAAAATCGTATTTCTGGTTTTATAATGAAGGAATAGTAATTATAAGATTGTTTAAGCTTATTAACTAAAAATTATTGCCTACTTAATAAAAAAATATTATTGTCCTTGATAATCTATTACTGATTAGTAAAATCTTTACTGTCTTATAAGATTATATGTACACAAATTGGAGCCGTTCCTGAAAAATCGGTCCAGCGTAAATTATTAGACTTGTTCGTCGTTCGGTTAAAAAACACACCTTGAAGCGTTGGCCGCTAGAGCAGCACTTGCCGGGGTCCCGTTTCGTTACTCACACTGGGCGATATTTTTTGTACAAAATCCCGTCCTTAAATATGAATGCCAGTATCAGTGATAATTTATATTTTGTTTTTCTTTATTCTATAAATTTAGATTTCTTTTTACCAAGATAAATTATTCTTAGAATTACATTGTGGGTAATATGAAAATTTATTAATTTTGAAATTAAAAAAAATTCTGCAATGTAAAATAAACTTGAAGGTAATATTTTTCCTTTATAATGTAGCACAAAACTCTATTCCCTCCAGGGGTGGTTCTTTAGAAGAAACAATCGCTGACTTTTATTATATATATTTTTTAAATGACTTCAATAAAACTTTAATTTTTTGTCAAACTTTAAATTAAAGAATGAAATCCTGATTTTCAAAAAAATTCATATTAAATTAAATTTATTCTTTCTTGGACACAATTTAGATGAATTTATATTTTCCCTACGTAAGCTACGCCAGTACTATTAACTAAATACTAAATTACTTATTTCTATATACAATTATATACAAAATTTCTCACAACTAGTTTCTAATTTTAGACACAGTTTTGCTTCTTCCGTTTAACTTTGATGATCCTGTCTCGTTTGTCTAAAGTTCACACTGCAACTCTCATACCTAACTGCTCTGTTACAAGAATAAATCTTTCCCTATTACATCTGGTATACAGTTTGTTATTTTGTATTTGGTCCTCCACAGGGGACTCTATCCTCTGGGAAATGTTTATAATTTAATACTTGTCAATTAGTTATCTTTTTCTATTGTTTATATTCACGATTTCCGTCTTCTTTAGTTATTTATGGACTTTTTAATATTTAAATTGTCTTTCCTTCGTATTTATCTCAACTTTTTGATTAATTATCTCCTTCCTTCAATTTTCAAAATTTCAACAAACTTTCTTTTTTTCTCCCTGTTTCCAAGTAACCGCACTCCTGTTTCTACGTTTTAATTTTCCACTGCTCACTACTTAATAACTATTTTACAATAATTTTCTAATTTATATAAAAAAATTCAATTTAATTTTATCATTAAAACTCATTACTATTTTGAAATTTTATTTTCATTTAAATTCTGATTTGACAAACTGTTACTGTCAGATACTTCTTTCTTTGACTTGACTTTTTTTGACTTACATGAAAAATGCCCCTCAATTTTTTTGTATCAGGATGCATTAACTCATAACTATTTATCCCATTCTGAGTATTAATGACGTAAGGTCCTTCATATGGTAACACTAATTTAACACATTTATTTTCTCGTTTATTTGGTACTCATAATGCCTTTAATATTTACTAATTCCCCTTTTTTAAACGTAACTTGATTCTTTTTTTCTTCGAGCATCTAGACATAGTCTAATATTCCTATGTTTTTTTAACTACTACAAGCAGATTGATAAACTGTGTGTTGCTTCTAGATATTATTTTATCATTTAACAGTTTATTTATTTCTTTCTTAATATCAGGTTTGTATTTATAAGGAATTGGATATGTCTTTGCTTTAACATTTTCTATATTCTTTCCTTCCAATTGGTGGACATAATTTGTAGCAACCATTGTCTTTTTCTTTACTAATTTTTCATACTCTCCCAATATTTTTTTACTTCACTTTTATACCTTTCATCACAAATCTATCTGCATATCATTTAAATCACCACATAATTCCATACTATAATCAAATCACCATATAACTCCATATCATAATCAAAATCACCACATAACTCCATACCATCAAAAATTTCATCTCATCACAATTATCATCTAGCTTATATAACTCACTATAATTACCTGTATCATTTTTTAACTCACATATTCTTCTATAATCATCTTTCACTCTATTCCCAATTGTTACACATTTCTCCTTTATTCGTAAATTATTCTCATTAAACTTAATAAATTTTCCCTGAATATTAATATTTTCTCTTTTATAATCAATTATTACCTTGTTTCTATCCAATTCATTATGTCCAAACACAGTATCTTTTCCCAACACCGGTACTATAAATAATTCCAAATTCATACAAATATTTTCTATCTCGATAGGAATATTCACCATTCTATTTACTTCATGCAATATTTTATTATTAGCCCCTATTAAATTTATTTTTGGAATTCTAATAATGTTATTGAAAAATTGAGGATATTGTTTTATTACACCTTCTTTTATTAATGAAGCTTCGCTTGCCGTGTCTACTAAAATTGTTACTTTCGTTTCTAACAATTTTCCCAAAATATAAATTAAATTTATTTTATTTTCTATTTCTAGATCAGGTTTTAAGTTTATGAACTCTCGAGGATGTTCGTAATTACATACGTGTAAGTTCCTATTTGGATTGCTGCTTATAAAAAATCCTGAGTCGACTGTACCAAGTGCGAAGCCCTATTACGATCCATCGAACGTGTTAGTCGTTGTTCATTTTCCAATCTATTTTCCTGGATTTCTATCATTTGAACTAGACTTATTAACATGACGACTGTAACGTTGAAAATTTACCCGTCGATTATCTCTATTACTTTCATTTTGTGGAACAGATATATTTCGTCTGGCATCTGAACGTGTATTATTTTCGTAACAACCATTATTATAACGATTTCTATTAGCATTATTATTATTATTGTAATAATGAGGATTATAACTTTGATTATTATTATTATTAAATCGACCTTGTGTATAACTTCTATTTTGAAAATTTCTATTACCCCTATTAAAATTGTTGTTATAATTATTGTTCCTATTTTATGACCTATCATTATTATTATACATTCTAGTATTTTGTGAATTGTAAGTATACTGATTTCTATCATATATAGGCCTCTGTGTATTATATCGTCTATCATGACGGTATTGTGAAGTATTGTATGTGTTTTGTGTATTAATTTGATCATGTCCATTTCTGATTCGTAATTGTGTTTTGTGATATTGATTATGTAATTGTTATTATTGTTAGTGTATCTTTCAACCCTATTTAAATAAACACATAGTTGATCCATATTATTTATATTGTGTATAGTGTAATGTCTCGAAATGTATTGCACTACCTCATTTTCAGGCATATGAGGAGTAAGATATTTAGCAATAGCATACAATTGTAAAGCATAATTGAACATATTTTTATTTTTCTCTGGATAATACTTTCCAAAATAAAGGTTTTCCCTTAATTTATTTTGCGTATCTTTCCCCAAAAATAATTCAAGAATAATTTTTCAAATTTATCAAAACCCTCAATCGCATGCTCTTTCCCTGAAAAACACATCAGACTGTCATTGGTAAGATTGTCCCTGATGACATCGTTGATATCCTCGATATCGTGTAAATGTTTAACTTTATGTTTTAGTGTACGTATGAATAATATTGGGTGTATAAACAGTATACTATCCATCATACTTTTGTATAGGTGTGTTATTTGTACAAGTTTAGATTCTAGTATGTGTAATTTTTTTTTGTTGTGCTTGTATTTTCTTAAACTCTTCCCTTAACTCTTCTTGCATTTTCCTCACTTCTTCATTTTCGGTATTTCCATGGTCCATCGTTACATTTTCCCTTCTTCTTCTGTCTTGCATGTCAATTTCTTTTAACTTCTCTTTATTTTCTTCAATTTTCTTTCCCAAACAATTAATATCTTGTTCAATTTCCTCATTTTCTTTTGTGTTGTTTGTTCTTAAAATTTTCCCATATTTGTACTATTCTATCATTGTAGTGGTTTTCCCTAGTCTTATGTCTTTCTTCTAAATCTGTGGTTTTCTGCTCAATTGTATTTATCCTTTCTTTTATTTCACCTTGAAATTTTTCTTGCTCCTTGTTTAATTCCTGTTTAATTTCTTCTATTTTTCCACTGCTCAATAACTATTTTACAATAATTTTCTCATTTATGTATATAAAAAAAATCAATTTAATTTTATCATTAGAGCTCATTACCATTTAGAAATTTCCTAACATTTTATTTTCTTTTAAATTCTGATTTGACAAACTATTACTGTCAGATACTTCTTTCTTTCATTTTACCCCTTTCATATATACAATTTATAATACATTATATGTAACATTTATTACTAGTCCAACCAAATTACACTTGGAGAAAAAAAAATTGTTACTTAGACTTTTATAAGTGGAAATGGTAAAAGGGCTTATAATAAACCTAATAAAAATAAATGCGTGAGCAGGGGCGGCGGAGGGTTGATTTGGGGGGTTGAAAAGTTATGAAAAATTGTATCATTGGGATTTCTGGCGAAAGTTGACGTCAAACAAACAAGTATCCTATAACCTCAAAAATTTCCGAGAAAAATGCGAAAAACAGGTTTTTTTCTGATTTTTCGTTTTTTATTTTTCATTTCTGCAAAAATAATTTAATTTTGACGAAACTTGGTGAAAGTATACCTTTCTCTGTCTTAAATAACCTCAAATTTTTTTAAATAAAAAAATCAAGAAGTTCCTGAGATATTCATTTTTTTCGGCATGAAACACTTTTTTGTCAAAGAAAAATTCTACTTAAAAAAATCATCGTACAGAGTTCTGCCGGTAATAATTTTTTTCGTTTTGACATATACTTTCCGGTGAAATAAAAAAAATCTGTAATAACAGTTCAAAAACATGCTCAAAAATGCAAAAAATATTAAAAATGACTACAACAATGAATTTTTCAGTTATTGTTGATAATTTGTTTATATTAAAAAACATTTAAAAACTGATTACACCATTCAATTATACGGAAAAAAAATAAAAAAAACTATGTCTCATTGTTTGACCCAAAACTTCATTTTTGTACAGTATTGCTATAAACATCTAAGTCGAATTACAAATGGACAAATGATAAATTATCTCTGGATGATTTGAGATTTCAGCAATACAAAGTATTAACTGCAAAGTCTACTGTTGACGAAAACCCGAAATTTTGCAAAATCGTTTTATTTTTTTCTGGCTTTATTTGAAAACGAATTTTAAATAAATTGCATATTTACATTGTCACTTTTTTCGCTCTATCCAATGATCTCAACATTTTTGCAATCCGACTTTTCGTCTTCGAGGGGCCATCATCAGATTTAATTTTTTAAATATATCGCTGCTGTTTTTATGACAAAATCTAGTCATTTTTAATTCTGTATTAGATGATATTACTATTGTAATAAGGTTTTTAGCTATCATTAAAAATTTTTCCTGAGTACGGCAGGAACGCTTTCAAAATACCTGTATCTATTGGAGGAGAGAAAGAGAGAGAGAGTGGAGAGAATAAAAGTCAATACAGCACAAAATAAGTATCCAACATTTTTTTTTAATCCATAATTTAAAAAGTTATACCTAATAAAAAGATAATACGAATTTATGAAATATTTTATTATTAGTTATTGTATAGTAGTTAGTATTGCTAAGAGTAGTAAGAAATTGTTGGATATTTTGTACCGTATTGACTTTTATACTGTTATGTCTTCATCCAATAGATAATTTGAAAGCGTTCAGGGCCGTACTCAGGAAAAATTTTAAATTATAGCTAAAACAAGCTAAAAACTTTTTAAGCGATTACAATAGTAATATCCTCTAATTTAGAATTAAAAATGACTAGATTTTGTCATAAAAGTACAGCGACGTATTTAAAAAAAAATAACCCGATAATGGCCCCTCGAAGACAAAACGTCGGATTACAAAAATGTTGACGCCATTGTATAGAGCGAAAAAAGTAGCATTGTAAATATGTAATTTATTTTAAAATTCGTTTTCAAATAAAGCCAGAAAAAATTAAACAATTTATTTTTAAATTCGTGAAAAAATGTCAGCAGTTTCTTTCTTCAAAAGTCATTTTCATAAAATAAACATTGAAATAGTTATTTGAAAAAAACATACCCAAAAAAGTGCAAATTTTTCAGTCATTTTTTGATCCTTAAAATTAATAAAATCGTAAACATTTTTTAACAGCATGATAATATAACTCTTTACGAAGAAAATAAACCGAAAATCGTTACTGTAGGGCTATCCGCTAAGAAGATCTAGCCAATTTTTGAGAGCGCCATTTTTGCAAAAAATCGATACTTATATCTCGAAAAATAATTAATATTTTTAAACTTTTCAAAAATGTACTTTTTTGGCTTGCCGCGGGCTGTGCTTGCAGTAAATAGTAAATATGGGAACGTAAATCTAAACGAGTTATAGAAGAAGAGAAAAGAGAAGATTTTTAACGGTTTTTTCGATATATCTCGAAAAGTAACAAAGCAATCGATACTTACAAAAAATCAGTCGATAGATCTTTTTAAAACCTAGAACTTTCTCATTTAAAATTTTTCAATAGGTGCTATATTTTTTTAGTTATTTTAGAAAAACCGTTTTTTGCAACTTTGCGATTTTTTTTAACCATGATCGCCATTTTGGATCGAGTTTAAAGACTAAGAAACTCAATTTAAAATTTAATTTTCTATACGGTCATATTTTTTATGTGCAGGTAATAATTTCTGCAAATTTAACGTTAATCTGTGACAGAATGCTTGGACTATTTATTGATATCATTTAGTACCATAATTTCTGACGGTACCTAATCTGATTTCATTACGTGCGATTTATGCTATTGTAAAAGTATCTATTCAGTTATCTAATTATATTAAGTATAGGGTTTAACTATTTTGGCCAATGCTAAATTTCATTAGGATATAAGTTGATTCCATTTTACCACAGAAGATCTACCCTGTGTTATTGGCTAGGATTTTCAAACAAATGTTATGCTATTGTTTATCCAATTATCAAATTATATTTAAGTATATTTAATTATTTTGGCTAATGCTAAAATTCATTAGGATACAAGTTGATTCCATTCTAGTACATAATATGAGCTAGGTACCCTGAGCTATGGCTGGCATTTAAAAAAAATATGATATTGTCTAAAACTAAAATAAAACATGATATGAGAAGCTACCATTAATTTTAAATAAAAAATATTCTTTTATCTTTTTTTATGAAAATGTCGCTTGAATGACTATCAAATATTTAATAGGTATTTTAAAGGGCTAATGGGCTAGTAGCAACGCACACTGTTAGTGGTTGACTAATTTAGGTAAATAGGACCATGAAAGTACAATTTCATTCGCCAACCAAATAAGTGTTGAAAGCACAATTATTACACAAGACATTTGAGTCCAGAAGCATTAGTATGTATACGATCTATTTTTTAATTTTGTATTGTCTGATCGATCAACAAAGACTATATTTAACAAATAAAAATGCAGCTTTCTATGTATAAAAATATACCTAAAATGATTATACCTATGTATTGACAAGTGTGTTTCAGCTTTTCCGACAGAAACTTTGTTCTCTTTAAAATTTATACATTTAAAAAAAATCTATCACACTTTTTGTTGTATGTGGGGTATATTTTAACATCCAATGTCTTTCCGTATACTAAACATGTTAAATGGGATTTTGGGTTAAATAACACATCCTTCGAAAGATTGTTTTATCCTCAGCAACCGCCACCGTCGTAGCTACGGGTTGGCCACGGGGGCGGCTGCCAAAGGCGCAAACCTCAAGGGGGCGCGAATGTAGGTATATCTTAAATTACACTTTAAAGTGATTGTATTTGTTTCTCTTACAAAATTCAAATCTTGCCTTGGGCGCTCATGACTTTAGCTACTACACTCATTCTTTTTAAAAATTCTGAAAGATAATTTTAGAAAATATTTAATAAGTTAAACAAATTAAGAAGACATGAAAAGTTTCAAATAACTAATTAATTGCTTACTATTTTGATAACTGACATATCAGAACCGTTTTTGAAATCATTGTGTTATTCATTAAAATATTTCTTTCCATCATGATTTCTTATTCATTGAATAAATCACCTGGTTTGTTTATTTGTTATAAATAATAAAGCTAAAGAAAACTTAATTTAACCATTTTCCTCTGCACAATCCCAAGCATCATCTAATATCCCATGTACAATATCTGCGTCTGAAAGTACTTCTAGTTCTTGGATTTAATTTAAACCATAATTTATATTAAGATAAATAACACAGGCACACAAAAAAATTTTTCGTACAAAATTAAGATATGCGTTTTTTGGGACGCTGAAACCGAAAATGACTACGAAAAATGATATCCACTTACTCGATTACCCCCTTACACTCCCTTACAATCATTTAAAAGAACCAGCCATATGAAAGTTGGCTCTCGGTAAATTGCGCTAACGTTTTCGGAAAAAAGAGGAGAACCAAAGTTTTCATGGGTTCAATGCTCAAAATGCCAACGATCCAAACTCAATTACCTGTTACTTAGATAAGTTTAAGAGTACTTTCAACTCCTATGTTGTAAACATCAATACTTCACCGATCAGAAATATCAGCTCTTAGATGTATTTATGATTTGGTTCTACTCTTAGCGCACAACCCAGGAACAATGGCGTGGGCGTGGTAGGTTTCTGTTCCCTTTGGGGTGCTTGATTAACGTGAGTCCCGAACAGGATTGAATTACTCCCGCAATACCTAGTAAACAGCTAGAATCGTTAGTAGTAATCAATAAAATGCTTATAACTTAATTTTTTCAATTTTTTTCAATGAGACGCACGAAATGAAAACTATATGTGAAGTACGGTTCTGTATGAAAGTGCGTTCAACTCGACACCAACTTCGTTATTTTAAATGGGACACCCTGTATATTATTGCATTTTCGGATTCTATGGACAATTTTAGGGTAGTTTTGTGTAAAATTCCCTATGCTTAGGAGTAATAGGCTAGGGTTCGCGGAGGTGTCCGCAACTTCTTCCAGGAAATTGATATCAAGCTGATTTTTGGTATTTATAAAGAACTTAGACGACGCTAACTTACAGTATATTATTAAATTCAAAACTATTATACCAAGCGTTTCATTTTCGCTGTTACATTTTGGCAAAGTCAAACAACTATAACGTTCTTAACTTAAATGGAACACCCTGTATTTTATAGCTCTGACTTCTACACATTGAAATTCTCTTTCAAGCCATATAAGCATTGTTAGGGTTTTTGGCAGTTTCCATCAAATCTTGAGTGTTATCAAAATTGACATGGACATAAACATGTCAAAAATAACAAGTAACAGTATATATTTTAGTGGCTTGTAATTATTTATGAAGGCTCTGTATTATTAAAAAAACTGACCTACTTAAAGCTATACACTGAGAAGTATATTTTCACAATGTTGTGTAAACGAATGTAGAAATAGTCGTGACAGAACTATTGGATCTTAATTGTCACTTAAATTGTTTGATTTTTTTACAAACGCATAAAATTATGCTTCTAACTGCTACAGCTTCTATGTTTCATGAACAGGTAAATAGTCAGTTTTGCATTTCCAGTTAATTCAACAATACGGAGTAAATATTTTGAGAGGACCTTATACTTTTATTTATACATACTTATAATCAAACAGTTGGCTACATTAACGTCCAGTTATAGATATTATTTCAGGACTGTCGACGTTTATATATTTATGGATATTTTATCTGCAGAACTGAAGCCGCAAAAAGTGAAGCCTCCTATTTCCTAATATCGATGGTGGAAATTTATAGCTGACTAAGCATAACTTATACTAGAGATATTCGCCTCATATTTTATCCCAGGGTTGAGTTGTGATTAAAATTAGCCCTTGGGTCATCCAAAATCCACTCGAGCAAGACGAAAATATTGTGGTTAAATTTATATGTAGGGCTGTAGGTCGAACGTTGATTAGTAGGACATCCTCTTTCACAAATGAGAACATATAAAAAACTTGGCTTCATTATTTTGCCACGGACTTCGTTATTTGTATGAAAATGAATGGTGAAGATTAAGTAACGCTGTTAGTTTAATGCGTTTTCTGTAGAAATATTTTTAAAACAATAAATTTATGACTTAAAATAATAATAATGTGCAGAATCTTCTGTTGTTTTAATTTGCATTAGGTGATATTTCCCACGAGAAGCTTTTACTTATTGGCTGTTACTCACTTGGTTGATTCATTAAATAAGGAGCAGAATATACTAGAATATAAACATATTCTTAAAAAATCTGTTATCAATCTAGTACCATAATTATGAGTTATAAAAGCTGCGTGAGTCGGTTATGACCAAAAACAATGGCCCTACTAAACAGAATTCGGTGCCGTTTTTATACCACGAGTCCCAAAATGATTGACATGACACTCATTGATTGAGTGACAAAATTCATATTTTTTTTCCAGTTGAAATTTAGAAAAATCTTTGAAACAGGTCAATTAGTCAATAGAAATTGTCACTTTCCAATTTTTTTTAGCCATGTTTGACAGACACGGACATTTTTTTAATAGGAGGCTCTAATTTTATAGTATACATCTTCATAGTTGTCAAAAATGGAGGAATTAAATGAAAACAATAATTTAGTACTAAGTACTTTTTATTTTATTACAGCAAATGTTCAAAGTGGCCCTCATTAATCATTACAATACCAAATTCGGTGTTCAAAGTTATCAATTACATTTTGAATAACTGTTGGTGTTATGTTTCGAACTTCTTTTCTGATACAGTTTTTCAATCCTTGGATAGTGTCTGTTCACATACATTTTTCTTTTTAGATAACCCCACAAGAAAAATTTAGTGGAGTTAAGTCAGGGGAGCGTGGTGGCCATTCAAGCGGCCCTCTTCTGCCTATCCATCGATTTGGGAAAACTACATTAAGGTAATTTCTTACATCGAGGCGAAAATGTGTTGAAGCACAATCTTGTTGGAACCAGACATCACCAGCAGGCATATCTTGCTCATTAGGGTTAGGAAAAATTAATTCAAGGGCTGGAATCAACTGAAAACGCAAAAAATCCGAATAAATGTCGCTTATCAAATTGCCCTCAAAAAAAAAATACTTTTTAAAGATTTGGAACGATTAAATCGTGCAATTATTTAAAATAAAAGTTACCTTATTGCTAATAAAACAATTTTTCCCTTTCAACCCCTAAAAACCACCCCTGTACTGACAAAAATGATAAAAAATTACTTTTTAAAACCTTTGAATGCTTTAACGGTGCAATTATTTAAAATAAAAATTCCCTCATTGCTTAGGAAAGAATTTGTATCTCATAGCACTTTTCAACCCTTATAAATCACCCCTGTGCTAAAAAAATGATAAAAAATTACGTTTTAAATCTTGGAATGCTATAATTGTGCAATAATTTAAAATAAAAATTCCCTTATATTGTTTATGAAAGAATATTTTACTTTTGCCATTTTCAACTCTTATAAACTACCCTTTTACCAACATTAATGTAAAATATTTTTATTATAATCGATTTTTAAATATAATCAATCATAAAATAAATTGCTACGCTGCATATAAATAATCACACTAAATTTTTTAAATTATTTTATTTCTATAATGTAATATACAGGGTGTTTCTTAATAACGTGCTAATATTTAAAGTTATTCTTGGGTCCATTTTAAGAAAAAAACATTTTTTTATTATAACTTTGGTATTACCTACCCTACATATTTTTTCAAATTTAGTACACGCATTCTATTCATCAAGATGCATTTTTTGATGTACAAACAATTTTATTATTTTTGCCAGTGGCGTCTGTACAGGTTTTGTATTGAATATTTTTGAAGAAAAATATGTTAAGCCACTGCTTTTTATTTAAGTAAAAATCATTTTTGAAATCCTCATTCCTTTCTGAACAAATGTGGTGTCTTGAATTTTTTCGTTTGACGTACGGTTTTCGCATAAAAAAATAAAATTCATTCATTTGCATCTTATTTACGAGAAAAAAAAATGTAATTTTGAACAATAATTTATTTATTTAAGATAATAACTTTTAAACATTGAAGTTATGAAATTACAGTAATCTACATACATTTTGGATTGGTAAAAGAAAATTACACTGGCGTGACATTTTTCTTCAAAAATATTCAATACAAACCCTTTACAGACGCCACTGGCAAAAATAATAAAATTGTTTGTACATCAGAAAATGCATATCGATGAATAGGCGTGTATCAAATTTGAAAAAATATCTAGGGTAATACCAGTTATCACAAAAAAAAGTTTCGTATTTTAAAGGGAAAGGATCGAAGGGCTCGAGACAGGTCGTTTTTTTCACTAAAATGGATACTTCAGGCGGCGATATCTCCATTATTTTTTATGCTATAGGAATAAAAAAAAGCAAAATATTTGTTGAAAAAAAAAGCTACATGTCTGATCTGTTGTCTATCATTTTTTACGTATCTTTCATAGTTTCAGTATTATTATATAAATAAGGCATTTTTTTTTGAATAATGAAAAATACATAAATACGAAAAAAACAAAACTATTTGTAAAGGGTCTACGATTCATTTTAATTCTGATGGAAATGGTACAGCGTTTACTGCCCATTTTTCCTCAAAAAATATGAGCAACCCATCTGTTTTTGACGATAACTCCTTCAATTTTGCTCTGATTAACTTTCATAAGTGCTCATTTTGAAGGTCTTTTTGAGTACTATAAAAAAAACCGGAGCGTTATACATGTAAAATTAATCTTTTTTCTGTTATTTGACGTTGAATACATCAATTCGAGTATTCCCCCAAAACAAGTCCCCTTCAACTAACCATATTTCGCTGTGTATAGGACGTACAACACTTTTTAAAAAACGATTTTCTTTGTCTATTTATAAGCATATATTTTTGTTCATTACACTTTTTTAAATAAAATGTGTAGTTTTTGAGTTATTCGCGAAAAATACATTGAAAAAGTGTTTTTTCCACTCAAAATTCCAAGTTTTCAATAGTGAATAACTAAAAAACTAAAAAAACTATTGATTTCTCTATTGATTTTTTTGAAAAAAAAAATGTTCACCCCCGAGAAGGGGTGTCAACCCCCAACAGGGTGGAAGCGTCAATTGGCGCTATGTCACTAATGTTCATTGATCTTTTCTCTAACTATCTGCCAAAGGACCCCGCACAAATCTTATGGAAATTGGGTCCCGGTCAAATTCGCTGAATTTTTGATATGTGATAGAGTTCATCATACTGGTCAATTGTCTCAATGGCCACAAAGCTCAAAAATGGATAGTTTGGCCGGTACAGAGCTTTAAAGCTCCGAATATCCTCCACGGATTTATGTATATGCGCAGTGTGTATAGACTTTTGAAATAGCCTATTTCATTTTTTTTATTATCTAGGTTTATATTTTTGAGGTTGCTGAATTCAGATCTGTTGTTAGATTTTCAAAATTGACAGTTGGCAGCTGTCAAATAGCTGTCAATGTGCTATAATAAAGCCAAAAACTTGTTTTTT
>NW_019416301.1:666998-677467 GCF_000390285.2 Anoplophora glabripennis | reverse complement strand
AAAATTTAGCTGTGTATACCAAATTTCATTCATTTATCACAACGCGATTGAGAGATATTGCAAAAAAATGATTTCCATTCCTCCCTCTTCAATGGGTCCCTGTGCCCTTAGGAAGCATTTCCGGACCCATGTTCATATGAACTTTTTTACTTAGTTTTGATCATAGAATCGGCCTGTTCAGGGTTGGCAGCTAATTATGAGACACCCTGTAGAGCGTGTTATTAAAAAAAATGTCGGTAATGTTATAGGACTGTCAAACATGGCTCAAAAAAATAGAAAATATTACAGAAGTGACAATTGGACGTGTTTTAGGGTTTTTAAAAAATCTGAACTGAAACAAAAATGAATGAATTTTGTTCCATCATTTTGGGACACAGTGTCTATGACAATAGATTAAAAAAATCATAAAGCTAATGTGATAAAAAGGATTTGGGTGTTTTACTCTTTTTATAGAGCTAAACATCATATACCAAATAAGTATTACTTAATTTTAAAGCATTTGCCTAATTCTTAAAAAGTAAAAAATACACAGAAACGCCTTTGCTCAACTATTTTATTTACTTTTATTTTATCTTTTATTTAATTTAAAAGTTGGTTAACATTTAATTTTTCTTTTATTTCCTTATATGGCAGTAACCAGAAATAAACATAATTATAATAGGTAATTGTAATAGATATAATGAACTATTTATATAGTAAATTTACTGTTTTCAAGTGCTCAAATTCATACTAATAGTGCATAAATAATACTAATAATAGTTTATAAGGTCCCGTATACGAGTAAACGATAACTTTATTTCTTTAAATTAGAAAATGCAGCAGAAGCTTAAACATAATGATAACTTAGTTCATTGAGCTCACCTATAATACACTAAGTCGGTGGTTAGCAAAATATTAATTAATTTCTATTAGTAGCATTTTTATAATTGTACATAATTAAGAAGGTATTAAAAAGACATCGATAGTGCTTAAACAGGTAAGTTGTATTGACTCACCAAGTTTTGAAATACAAGAGTTAATTTACAGCTTGCCTCATTTTCAGGTTCCCATCTTGTGCGCCAAGAGTCCGTTATCCTTCTGAATTCCTGAAATGGGAACATGAACACGCTAGGACTCCTGTGCGGCGCATGCCTATAGAGCACCTTTTGCTCTCATTATTGTATACTGTTTGGGCCAAAGTTTATCGACTGTGTAACAAGGATAAGTATAATGGACAGAAAGGGATGATATTTCATTCAACCTAGCTTGGGATGCCATCTTGCGTTATAGTTGCACTGCGTTGCAGTGCGTTATAAATTTAATTATTTTTTGAAAAATGACGTAATTCTGAATAAAACAGAGAAGTGCATCTATTTATTTCGACCACTACATTATGAAAATATTATTATCTAAAAAATTGTCCATATGACATTTTTGTTTAAGGTGTGAAAAAGGAGTAAATAAATTTTAAAATAAAATAATTCAAATTAATTCTACAAAATTTCTTAATTCTCAATAAATGAAGATACGGGATGGTCCAATTTTTCGAAAAAAAAAAATATATACGCAACCGTCATTATTTTTTATTTTATATAGAATTCTGAAGTTTGATCAGGTTTTAAATTAAAAAAATGTAAATTAGGAACAGCTACACATTTTTGGGAAAATCTGTTTTACAGGACTATTATATTCTATTTTATTTATTAGAATATGTAGTAGGCTTCGAGAATTATGTAAAAGCTTCTTCCTCGTCCATTTAAAAAAACAAGATAATTTGGTTGTTTTAAATATGGCCATTCAAAAAAGTAAAAATAAAATACATTGTATCCGTAATAAAATTTGTTCATTATTATTTATGGTCAGTAACAGCGGGCAGGGGGCACTACAGGGATCTCGGAATCGGTAAGAGATACGAACTAGCTTAAATGGGGGCATACTTGCGTAATCAAGGGACCATCATTACGTCTCTAAAAAAATCAAGACTAACATGATTAAAACCGAAATTTTGGAAATCTGTTTTTGTTTCAGTTCAACTTTGTTTGAGGTGATATTGAAAAAAGAAGATCACTTTCACGTGGCAACTTTTTGCCCTCTATCGAATGGCATAATCAATTTTTATATAAGTGTCGTTAGACCCCGTGAAATCCACTTAGTTATTTAAACTATTACCATCACCTGGTCATACATAATTCGATAAGTCGTTGCTCAAACTTAAAACATTATTAGGTACAATTTTAATTTTATTATGACAAATTAATTATTAAAAATACATATGAACAGCCAAAATACCTAATGAATTTAAATGACTTTAAAAAATTACAGCAAATGTTGAATGTTGTAAATGAAAATAAGCGTAATATGATCGTAATTTGTTATACCTGTAACCGCAACTGTGTCAGACGTATTTGTCAGAAAGGACCCCGCACAAACCTTATGGGAAATGGTTCGTTGTTAAATTGGCTGAAATTTTTATATGTTACGTATCTCGGCGTCCTGAACAAATGTCGTCATAGGCATAAAGTCCAAAACTCTACGGCTTCCGAGATAGACCCACCCAATCCCTAGAAAACACCCCTACCAAACCACAAGCGGACCCTGGGAACAGCGAGTTTAGTCGCTTATTTTTCTTGAAATAATTACATTCTATACCACAAGCATACTAATCCGCCTACCCTCTAATCCACCTAACCCCTAGAAACCACCCCCGCCAAACCACAATCAGACTAACTCATTTAACCCTGGGAACAGCGAGTTTAGTCGCTTATTTTTCTTGAAATAATTAAATTCCACACCACAAGCATGCTAACTCGCCTAACCTCTTTCCCACCTAACCCCTAGAAACCACCTCTGCCAAACCACAATCAGATTAACTCATCTAACCGTGAGAACAGCGAGTTTAGTCGATCATTTTTCTTGAACCAATTAAATTCCATACCACAAGCATGCTAACCCGCCTACCCTCTTTCCCATCTAACCCCTAGAAACCACCTCCATTAAACCACAATCAGATTAACTCATCTAACCCTGGGAACAGCGAGTTTAGTCGCTTATTTTTCTTGAAATAATTTAAATTCCACACCATAAGCATGCTAATCCGCCTACCCTCTTTCCCACCTAACCCCTACAAACCACCCCCGCCAAACCATAATCAAGCTAACTCATCTAACCCTGGGAACAGCGAGTTTAGTCGATTATTTTTCTTGAAATAATTAAATTCGGCATCACAAGGGGACTAACCCGCCTACCCCCTAACCCACGTAGCCCTTAGAAACCACCCTTATCAAACCACAAGTAGGCTAACCCACCTGACCCTGGGAACAGCGAGTTTAATCGCTTATTTTTCTTGAAATAACTAAATTCCACACCACAATCGGGCTAACCCGCCTACCCCCTAACCTACGTAGCCCTTACAAGCCACCCCACAAATAGGCCAACCCACCTGGTCTTAAAAACAGTTCTATCAGTTCCAACTCGCTGTTCCCAGGATTACCTGGGCCTGCTTGTGGTTTGGTAGGGGTGGTTCCTAAGTGCTACGTGGGATAGGGAGTAGGTGGGTGAGCATGCTTGTGGTGTGGAATTAAATTATTTCAAGAAAAATAAGCAACTAAACTCGCTGTTCCCAGGGTTACGTGGGTTAGCCTGATTGTGGTTTGGCAGGGGTGGTTTCTAGGGATTAGGTGGGTTAGGGGGTAGGTGGGTTAATCCATTTGTGGTGTGGAATTTAAGAAAAATATTAGACTAAATTCGCTATTCCCAGGGTTAGTTGAGTTAGCCAGATTATGGTTTGGCGGGGGTAGTTTCTAGAGGTTAGGTGGGATAGGGTGGATGCGGGTTAGCATGCTTCTGGTATGCAATTTAATTATTTCAAGAAAAATAAGCCACTAAACTTGCTGTTACCAGGGCCTGCTTGTGGTTTGGTAGGGGTGGTTTCTAGGGGTTAGGTGGGTTTAACTCGGACCCCGTGGACTTTTGGAGTTTACGCCCATGAAGATATTTGTTCAGAACTCCGAGATACGTAACATATAAAAAATTCAGTCAATTTAATAGGGAGCCATTTCCCAGAAGGTTTGTGCGGGGTCCTTTGTTTGAATTTTGAGCACTCGAGAAACCTAGAAATAACTATGGGCACGGGATTAAAATATTGTTTTATTGTAACGCGTGATGGTAATTCATATCGTCTTATATCTTTAAAGGGGAGAGATATCAAAGAAACTTTTTCAACAAAAGTTATTGAGGAAAAGAAGGGCTATAGCAGGATATAATAATATAGTTATAAAATTGGGAAGACCATCATTTGGGATTACCTTGGGCCATCCTGCATACCCTGTGAAGGAAAACAAAACTAATAAATCTTTGTCTATTCCACAGTATGAATTTCTGTAAAATATGTTGTTAGTGTAACTAATAAAAAATAATGTTTGTGAGAAACTGAAATTCTAATGTGTGTTTAAGCAGTTGCTTAATATATTACAAGGAAATACGCCATGTTTCCTCCTTATAAACATTATATTTATAACGTTTAAATAATTCACTAAAGTTATAAATAGAACATACGGTTGAATGCTTAATTAAAGTTTAATAGTGTATAATTTTCGGCTTCACAACATGTTATCTACATACCGATGGACTCATCGATCTCCAAGATATAATATAGATAACTAAAAAATAATTAACATTATTTCTGCACTTCGTACAAAAATGAAACTACTGAACAGATTACAGTAAAACGATTCCATCATTCTTTAAAGATTGGACGTGAAATGCAGTTAAAAAAAATATTCAATAACCATTGCTAGGTACTACTGACTTCAAATATGGTACAATCTAGTTTTCTCTTTGTAGCTACCCCGTGTCTAGATGGATTTAGAGTAGGTGTTTAAAAAAAAAGTTATTTGACGTTAAAAAGAATTCCAAAGAGAATAATTGGCTTCATTGTACGATCCGCTGCCGGTCCTCATTACCATTCAAATGTTTTTGAAACATGAACAGTATTAAAATACGTGATATACAAGGTGAGTTATAATGAGGTGTAAAAATTTTACCGACACTTCTTCACGCTAAAACAAAATAATTAGTTAATACACAGATATACGGTGTTAAAGTTTATTGAAGAAATATTTAGTATTTTTTAACATCTCCAGAATGGCTTAACATATTGTTGTGAAATTTGGGGTAGTAAATGTCACTATCAATTGTCAATAACGTGGAATCATCATTATGGTGAATCTTAAAAAAATGTTGCGCCATTGACTAATATTGGAAATATTTTTAGATTTATCTTTCATTTTATTACGTGAAAGTATTTTCACATATTTTCAGCAAAATGCATAAGTAAAAAATAATATAGATTTACAAAAACAATTACTCACATAATAACTCTCTACTAATATGGTGTCTTAAGACAATTCAGGCTAATAAAATTGTTTATATCAAATTATTGAAAAATAGATCAACATTAAAAAAACAAAAAATAAACAGTATATGGATTTCATTTATACAGAGTGATTTATAAATGGAGACCAAAAATGAAACCTCGTATTCTTTGATGAATTTTAAGGGGAGTCTTTCGTATTAAGTTTTTATCTAGGACGCTTCGTTAATAAGATACAGGTTGTTAAACGTAAAAAAATATGTTCAATTTTTTTAAAATAATTTAAAAAGTAGTAAGGGAATTAATTTGAAATTAGGTAGATGTATTTATGTAAACATTGTTCAAAATCTGAGGGTTTTTCCTAAAATAAAATAGTACGCCACTGCTTTACGGTAACAACCATGATATTTTCGGATTGGCCTTTCAATTTTCTACAAATTAATACCCTCTTATGTTTTTCGAAAAAACCCTGATTTTCGAGTAAAACTTAAAAAACCAACTGAGAACACACTTCGATATTCGAATATAATACTTTTTAAATTACATAGCGGGCTTCGAAAGCAACTTTGACATTCCGAGCAGTTAGAAGAAAGAATAAATAATGCTTTTCATCAGATTCAAGCAACAATAAATTTCGAACAAATTACATTTTCGTTACTAAAAAGATGTCGGGCCTGTGTTCGTGGAAATGGAGGTATTTTTGAGCATTTACTCAAATAAAGTCAGTAAAATGATGACTAATGTTATTAATTTCTTTATTCGAATAAATAACCGAATGATTAGTGCTTGCCATGTCATTTAAGTAAAAGTGTTTTCAGTTCGAAAATTACGCTGTTTTCGAAAAACTTCAGAGAGTAGTAATTTGTAGAAAATTGAAAGACGAATCCGAAAATATGCCTGTTCTCCGCCACTGGAGCATGTAAATTTTAGGAAAAGCCCTCAGATTTTGACCAATGTTTACATAAATAAATGAACCATTTTCAAATTATTTCACATACTAGTTTATAAATTATTTAAAAAAAAGAAAAACATTTTTTGACATTTAACACCCTGTATCTTTTTAACGAAGCGTCCTAGATAAAAACTTTATAGGAGAGACTACCTTTAAAATTCACCAAAGAATATGAGGTTTTATTTTTGGTGACCATTTGTGAATCACCCTGTATAATTCGTGCCTGTAGCTATTCTCAACTGTTAATTAGCGGTAAATCCGTTGCTTTAAAAATCCTGATCAAAAGAAATCTAGTGGATTTAAGACTGGACTTCTTAGAGGCTATCTCACAGGACCAAATCGACCAGTCTATCCACCACCAAAATTATTATTAAACACCTCCGGAACAAATCTGCCATTGTGAGGAGGCGCATCATCGTATTGTAACATTAAATGTTGTTGCAACACGATGATGCGCCAACATGATGTCACAACAAATTTTGTTGTCTAATACTTAACGAAAAGTCTTGTATTACATCATGCAGAAGATGATGTTCTAGAAAGTCGTTATAACCATGTGCGTTCATGTAATTATTGAGTCCAGTCCATTTCAGATTCCTTCGCATATACAGGGTGATTCATTAACAATGGGAAAGTCGAAAGCTGAAGATACTACACGTGAAATGGTGACTATTGGCGCAAACATGCCTTATCCGAAAGTTGATAGTTTCGGAAATACAGTGTTGAAAGTTAAAATTTTAAATCGTTTTTTTGCGATTATTCTGAAAATATGTAGGTTGGGAACTTGAAAATTTGTGAAACTATATTTTTTAGGCGACGAATAAGATGCGTGTTGAAATTTCAGCATTGCTCATAGAGGGCGCCACTTACGACCAATTTTACCTAAAAAATTTAGTTAATAACTTTTAACCCTGTACATCTAACGTGAAACTTGATTCAAATCTGAAAGAGCAATCATTTTTCCATTAATTGTGTATTCTTGTTTCATTTCGGTATCTCCGTTTTCAAGAAAAATCGATTTAACGAATACTATGTTTTGATAATACGAGAAATTAAAAGCGAAACAAACCAAGTATTTCTTCGTGTTATTACAACAATTAACGATAAAACAAATAAAATACGCAATTATGATTTAAAGTAATTGTTCGATGAACCCACCGTTGACACTGATACACTTTACACGTTTTCCGAGATATTTTCGAGTTTGAATCAACATATTGGGATTGCGTCTGACTTCGTTGGCAGCGATTGCCACAACTGTGTGTGAAGACACGAGCCAATAGATTTTTTGTAAACTACACCTTTCAATCGAGAGCGAATAGAAAAATCAAGAGGACTGAAGTCCGGACTTCTGGATGGCCAAGCAAAAATGCTTACATGGCCAATCCAGCGATTTGGAAAAACTGCATCTAAATATGCACGCAGTGGCCAAGAAAAATGCGGTGGAGCTCCGTCGTGCATGAACCACATGTCTCTTCTTAAATAAAGTGGAACTTCTTCAAGGTGTGGAAGCATTTTTACTTGGCCACACAGAAGTCCGGACATCAATCCTCTTCATTTTTCTATTTGGAAGAATCTACTGGTTCGTGTGAAGAGTTGTGGCAAAAAATACAAATCGCTGCCAACGAAGTCAAACGCAATCCCAATATGTTGTTTCAAACTCGAAGATCTCTCAGAAAACGTTGTGTAAAGTGTGTAAATGTCAACGGTGGATTATTCGAACACTGACTTTAAATCATTATTACGAATTTGATTTGCTTTAATAACACGAAGAAACACTTGGTTTGTTTCGCTTTTAATTTCTCGTATTCTCAAAACATAGTGTTCGTTAAATCGATTTTTCTCGAAAACGGATCGAGATACCGAAATGAAACAAGAATACACAATTAATGGAAAAATGATTGCTCTTTCAGATTTGAATCAAGTTTCACGTTAGATATACGGGGTAAAAAGTTATTAACTAAATTTTTTCGGTAAAATTGGTCGTAAGTGGCGCCCTCTATGAGCAATGCTGAAATTTCAACACGCATCTTATTCGTCGCCTAAAAAATACAGTTTCACAAATTTTCAAGTTCCTAACATACATATTTTCAGAATAATCGCAAAAAAACGATTTAAAATTTTAACATTCAACACCCTGTATTTTCGAAACTATCAACTTTCGGATAAGGCATGTTTGCGCCAATGGTCACCATTTCACAAGTAGTATCTTCAGCTTTCGATTTTCCCATTCTGAATGAATCACCCTGTATTGACAGTATTGTTGCTGGAATCATCTGCTTTTTTAACATGTGTTAATGACGTCCCTGGTTAAAATCGCTTCATCGGTTAATAAAATAGACCCTTTAAAGTGATGTGTATTTTTTTCATTTCTCTGTTTTGATGTATACTTTTAATGAAGATTGGGAACTACCTACGCAGAAGCTTACAGTTAAAAATATACTATTTCAACAATAATAACCGTAATTGGAAAACATTAGAGGATTGTCTGTGGAGGTTTCATTAGCATATCTTATATTTATTTGCATTGTGATATAAAAACACGAAAAAAGGCATTAAAACCGACTGAAATTAATGTTTTATTCATAACAGGACACGGAGAATCTCGGAAGAAAAGAGAATCGAAAGCAGTCAACATTATTACCTAATTTCAAGGGTATTCCAGTTAAATTTAATTTTTCTTTGGTCGTCTTCTTTTGTAGGCAAATACATCCAAACCTCATTTTAAGTTTATATGAAAACAGCATATAACGTGCCGATATCAATGCTGAAGGAATTTACGTCACTAACTGTCTCACTAAACTGTTTTTTTTAAATTTATTATTTACATCATTTCTGCAAAGTTTTTGAACTTACCATTTTGTTAACAGCGTAAATAGTGCATCTAAGTTGCTGGATTAAGGGCATCATAAAAAATTTACATTGTGTTCAGGTGACTTTTTATAAAATTATTATACACCGTAAAACCTACAATTTTGAGCTTACTGGAAAAGGAAGGGGTATACCTGTAATAAATCATTCGTCATTAACTACTTCCTCTGAATAATTAATGGTAATTGACCCTATACTGTTTTACGTATCAAAAAAGAACAAATTTATATTGTGTGCTTTCCATGTTTAGAAAAAATGAAACAAAAATATGTCTACTAATGAAAGAACGTAATAAAAATTGAGAAAGCTTAATTTATTTTCAATTCTTGCTTTACGAAGCACTTTACCAAAAAAACGTTATTATAAGAATTCACGCAATCCTAAAATTAAATTGCCAAATTATTATCAATAAATAAATTCTCTCCATTTTCAAACATATTGTACCAAACTTGTGCCTGTCTTTATTTTAGAAACTAATACATACAGCGTGGTAAAAAAGTTCTGCATAAAATTCATATTTTCGTTAAACAATTTTTTTTCGAAAAACGGTGAAACCCGTCGATTTTTATTTCATCCAGGGCACCTTGTTATGTGGAAAATTGTTTTTTTCGATAATCCACTTACGGCAGCGATGTCATAATTTTTTTTTAAATGACAACGCATATTTTTTTCGTTCGAATTTGATGACAGTGATAATTATCTAAACAACGGTGTGAAAATTTCGATGTCTTACATAACAATTTTTTTTAGAAAAATAAGTTCTTATAGGTGATAATTGTCTTCTTACACTATTAATGGCTCCGAAAAGGACAAAGTTAACAAAATTACATTTCAAACGAGTAAAATTACACTAATGTTTGTGTAAGTCTAGCGAAATTGTTCGAATTGCCCACCCTGTACCATTTGGCATTGTCCTAAGCGTGTGTAAACGCCGTCTACACTTCGTTCAAGCATTCCCGGGTCGATTTGATTTATTTCAAAACGAATACGGTTTTTAAGTTCTTCCAAATCACCTGGTCTGTTTGTGTACACACGCGATTTCAAATAGCCCCACAAAAAAAAGTCTAGAGGTGTTAAATCAGGCGAACGCGGAGGCCACTCGATTGTTCCGCGTCGCCCGATCCACCGGCCAGTAAACGTGTTATTCAAGTACTCCCGTACTTGCACTCCATAATGGGGCGGTGCACCATCCTGCTGAAACCAAATTCTTTCCTCAGGAATATCAGGATCCTCGTTGTTCGGGAATAACTCTGCTAAGCTTGGGACCAAATCGAACCGCAGGAAATCCAAATAGCG
>NW_019416301.1:638089-665603 GCF_000390285.2 Anoplophora glabripennis | reverse complement strand
CCCTCTGTGCAGGTATGGTAGGGTGGAAGAATGTTGGCTTGGGTCAATGTGAGAGATTGACACCGGTTGGCATTTGATCACCCCCCTAATTAATGAGGTTTTCCAGGTTTCCCTCATTCCTGCACTGAATGGTGGTTAGGGCCTACCAATATAAGTCGTTCCTGAGTGCAAATGCGGCCTGCGTAATAATAATATGCCGCCTCCTCTCCCGCACAAGTCTCCGACTTCTGGGCTAACTCTCGTAGTTAGAACGAGGAGTAGAGATATTATTATATATTATTATTATTATTATAATGGATGGCTGTACATCTATACAGTTACTCTTTATTTTAAAGAACATACAGTACCTACTACCTTTTTGATTGTTTAGGAGTCGTTTGGATACGAATGCAAGACCTGCTAAAAGTAATTTTATATTTCTAAAATTAAAAAAAATATATTACGTAACTAATTTGTTATCGAAAATTAAAATTTGATACAAATATTAGGATCACTCTGAATACTTTTGTATTGTTCTAATCTTTATGAAATATGTTAAACTGCTTTTATTTTGTCGACATTCAACTTTTGTAAAAGTGGAAAGGAATGATCAAATTTATATTTTTTCCTCTAAAATGGTAAGAGTATTTGAATGAGATAGCAATTTTTAAACATTCATAACGCATTACTTTGGGTAGTAAATACCAATTTCTATGGTACTTTTCAATCTGCCATAATTGCTCCGTCATTTTGGATTTAAGAATTTCCGAATTAAAACCTTATACCTACTCGTTATTAGCGACTTTGAAATTTACTGTGTTTCAGCCATAATCTTCAAATTTTGAATGCTTTTCCCATTTTTAGATTCGCTATGTTGTTTCCGATTCAGGAATTTTCCGATTTAAACTTCAAATTCGTAATCAGCGTCTAAAAAAACCTACGGTAACAAAATCCAGGCGAAAATATTGAATAGAAAAATGTGTGAATTAAAAAGGTAAGTGGGACCCTAGACTGTAGGTAGTTTCCAACGCTTTGAGGGATAAGCTATATTATTTTTTTTTGCATGTTGTCTAACATACTGCATTTATATATTTGGTGGTATATAGTACAAGGCTACGATTTTTCACATTGTTTTGCATTAACATTCGTTATTTGATCTCAGGAGTGGAATTAACCCCTTCGTAGGGGTGGGTGTGGATTTAATTTGCATATACATATACATATTTATTTCCAATATACTCAACATATTATTTTAAAATGTTATAAAAAGTATTTACAAATTGTTGCTTTCCATTATAAAGCTTTACCTTATCCTCACTATTTCCCCTTATCTTAGGGAATATTTTAGCGTTTTACCAAAAAAAATGACCTGATAAATAGGTTTTTGGGATGCGGATTTGGATTCAGCTTAAAAAGTACACAGCATCTATGTACTCATGTCTATGGTACAGAACTTTTTCTCTTTTTGTGGGGTTTTCTAATTGGTCCATCATACTTACTTAAGTGAATTTAAAATGTATGTGAAAACAATGAATAATGTTGATGAAATGTGACAGCAATATATTTACTACAGGTTTAAATATGTAAACATAAAATTCTAAGTTCACATATCTCATATGTCACGTAGCAAGTGATTGTAGTCAATTCTAGCTTTACATTTATACATATTATTTTTTAAAATTTTAATTTTAGATATTCTATGAAAATTATATATTAGCTTTCGCTTTTAAAATTTGACGTTCACTTAAAATAAATGGTTTAAATTAAATTATTACTCAAATATTTCAAATTATTAATAGAGGATATTAAATCCAAAATACAACTAAATTGAATTGCAGCTGTTCTTTTGTAGACCATAAACCATCCTCTTTACATGTCCTAATAGAATTATAGAAAACGAGCCATCTGTCGGGTAAGTGGACCCAAATGGAAACCTCAGGAGAATCTAGATAAAATTTCGGCTACTCAACTTATACGGTAGGATGCTGAACTGCTTAACATAATATTATTTTATTGAATGTTTAGTAATATTATTTTCAACATCTTTTATAGGTATACAAAAAAATTGGTCTAATGATAAAGTAAGATAATTTCTATATATTAAAACTTGGAGAAAATATTTAACAAATATGTAGTCACTTTTTTTATTGTTTGATTTTCAGTTGTCATTAACAAAAAAGGCGTATGAAATGTTTTATTTTCAAACTATTGGATAGAACTATTTTTCTATGTACTGTAAATATAATCGATTCTATAATTCTGATGGACAAAAATAATCCTAAATTCTAAATATAGAAAGATTATTTGTTTTACACTTAAGCGATTAACCACTAATGTTGGCCTTTGTGTTTAATGTAAGTAATGTAAATATAATGAAAGTTTCTTATTCCGAAATTTCCGGTAACATCATCATTATTTAGAGGAATTGTGAGGTAAGACGATAAATAAAAGAAACAATTTTATAGTACGTTAATTTTATTTTATGTTACTACTACTAAATAATTTATATTCACAAAAAAAAACAGTGAATAGGTAATACTAAGAGAGGTGACTCACGTTTTTTAATAGCGATTACAGTAGAAAATAAAAAGCATAAAAGGATGAATGATTCTATTTTTGACTGCCTAAAATATAACATTATATTAATAAATAAACAAGAACAAAATAAATATAAAGTTAAAAAGAATAGTATTCGTTGGTCATATTACCCTGATAGTCGGGATCTAATGACTCATATTATTTAATATGCATAAATTAAGATATGTTTTATAAAAGATCCACATATGTTTCCACATCTTATATACAAATTTGCGTATTTAGAAGCAGTGGACCCATTTTGAACATTAAATCCAGTCATCTTCTTCAAATTGTTCACATCTGAGCACCCCGTATTTTTTATCCTCAGGCTCATCATTAGAATCTACAGGATCAAATAATTCAGATTGCCAGATGTCGCTTTTTTCTTTCTCTTTTTCTATTTCTAGATGTAGATTTCTTTGCATTTTAGCTCTTTTTATTTTTCTACATTTTCAGTTGTTAAAATGTCTGCTGTCGATTTATCTAGAACATGTAAAAAACGCCTGGCAATAAAATTAATGAGTTTCATAGGCGTCCCTAAAAAAGTTTTCTGATGAAGGTAAAAAATTATAATAATTTGTATATAATTTGCAGGAAATTTAATTATGTTCATATGGCCAACAACATATTTTAATTATTTATGTCCTCACACAATTTTATTATATTGTTGGTAAATTTCGTTTTGTTCCGTTTCAAAAGGTCTCCAAAATGCCATGTTGTAATAATATTATTTCTCCCTTTACAATTGTAATATTAATGATTAATAGAAGGTGCCTATAATAAATTAAAATTACCTGAATCTCACCAAATTCCGCATTCCTGCACTGCACTGCTGGGCAATTTGTCGACCACTTGTCAACCGCTGAGTGCCCAGTGGCCCAATGCAGCTCTATTTGTATTTTGTATGCCCGCGCTCGCATTCTTCAACTGGGCGTATACAGGGTGAGTCAGAAAGAATGGGTCAACAATAAGCTGGAGATACTAAACGTCAAAATATTATGTTTGAGCTCATAATGCCTTATACGAATGTCGCTGGTTTAAGAAATACAGGGTGTTCAAGGTTTAAATTTTATTTTGAAATTTCTCAATAATTGAGAAAGTTTTAATAGCATGACTGAAAATTGGTAGTATTGAGTTTTTTGGGCGCTAATTTCGCCGTATTATTAAGGTAAATCAAAACATATTTTTGTTATCTGTTGAGCTATGCTTAAGAAAAGTTAAAAATCTAAAAGAGCGTTCAATTCTACATAAAAAATGTTCTCTTGTTTAGGTCACCTAACTTTATTGGTTTCTGAGTTATTTGCATTTAAAAGTTTCAATGTATTTTGTGGTGATTTTCTTTCAGGCGTTGATATTGCTATTTCTTTTCTAAGTAGGGTTGTGTTAAATTTTCATGACAATAAATATTAGCGTATTTTGCGTGCGTGTGATTTATTATTCGTGCAAAATTATTAGCTAGTGATCAAAAAATGCCACGACATAATAATTTTTCAAACAGTAAGATGCGTGATATGATTTGTGTTTTTGTCTAGGCTAATTTTAATGGACATGCGGTGCGCGGTCCGAAGATATGAACACATGTACCCAAATAGATTGCAACCTAATTATAAAGTATTCAGAAATCTTTACAATCACTTGGGCGAATCTGGATCTTTTCGACCAAAAAGTAACCATGGTACTCCAAAATCTATAACAGTCGATGAAGAAGAGGAAATTTTAATTCGTGTTGTGCAAAACCGTACTTATCTTATCAACTTCGACGTCACCAGTTACATGCATCTTGTATAACAATGAAAAAGTAATATTAACGGTCGGTAGAAGGAAGCACAAAAAACAAGCACTTAGGTATCGCATTCTGGAAGGAAACCTAAATAGTTGAAGATAGGCAGTTGAAGTGAGAACAGTGTGCAGATAGGTAGCAAGACGATCGGCGAGCAGTGTGTCAAAGTAGTGAAAAGTTAATTGTTTAAAGTGTTATTAGTTAGCAGGTAATATTCTTTAAGTACTTTGTTGTTAATTGTTCTATGAAATCTTATGATTGTGATATTTATAGATGTTTCATGATAATAATTCGTTGTATGTTTAGCTTCCATTGCTTTATGCTCAAGGGCATATATTTTTCTAAGGTAAAATTGTTATAATTATTCTTAACGATTGCTCATTATTTATTACATGTTAAAATATATATTGTCGTGGGCGCCCCGACTTTACAATAATGACTCCTTTGTTTTACAGCTAACTTGTTTTTGTAGTGATGACGTTGTTCGTAAAATATAGATGTCTCATGATAATAATTCTGTATATGTTTAGCCTTCATTGTCTTACGCTTAGGGGCGTATATTTTTCTAATATAAAATTGTTACAATTATTATTTAAGGTTGTTCATTATTTATAACATGTTCAAATATGTATTTTGTCGAGACCGCCCAGATAGTGCAATAACGACTTCTTTATTTCACATTTAACTTGTTTTTAAACAAGATCATGTTGTTCTTTGATTTCTTGTGTCCACTTTATGTCACACGCCTATACGAGCCTTGTTGCAGTTACTAACATTTTCGCCCGTGCGGAATGAATCTGGATTACGCTGGATAGCCTCCCGTATGGGACTCCAGTGTTAAGAAGGACCTTCCGAAATCTCAACTTTAGCTGAGTAGCCTCCCGTATGATGGGACCTCAGTACCTTCCGGCTCTGCCGGCTAACTAACACCAAATCTCTCCAGTTTTGCTTGGAAGTGTGTATGACTAATATGGGGTTAACAGATGACATTTAGTGACACATTAAATGAAACAAGACTTATTTATCATTAGCAAAGGATCTTAATTTATTCCTTTGGTTAGTGGTTGTTTTTGTATTTATATTTGGGTGGTGAGAGCAAAGATCGTGGGTTTCTCTGCCATGCTCTTTCCCTAGGTGAGCCTGTCACTCTCCTTTTATGTTTAATGGTTGTTAATGTTTTTGTTGTTCTTTCTATTTGTCACATGTTTAATTTGAATTGTATGTCAATAAAAGTTAGGTGTATTTACTCTGCTTTTGTTTTATATAATTAAACCATACATCCCCTCTAGAAAGTTAGTAGCCAGCGTCTTCCGGTCAATATAAAAATAGTTACACACAACGTAGGTAGTTCTTATGACAATCACATATTTTTGGCCACAACTACGTTTACTTATTTTTTTGTCGAACCTAGGGTTGTTATACTACAGTGTTTCGGAAAATTCCGGTATGAGTACTCGTCGGTAAACTGCGGCAACGGGGGTAAGCCAATCGTCCATTTGTAGAATTTTGAAAAAAGAAATTCTCCATCCATATCATTATACTCCGGTTCAGCAGTTATTGCCTCAAGATTTACCAGCTCGCCTACAATTTGCTCAGTTTGTACAAAATATGTAAATGGAAAACCCAGATTTCCTCAATAAGATTCTATTTACCGACGAGGTACATTTACTAGACGGGAAAGACATTTTTAGCATGAGTTTAAGGTGAATATTTGGTGTGGTTTAATTTCTGTTTTTTTCATAGGACCTTTTGAATTATCACCCAATCTAACTGGACTTCATTATTTAAACTTTCTTCGACATAATTTAAACGAGTTTTTAGATGGTGTACCACTCACTTTAAGAGAGAGTATGTGGTTTATGCACGACGGTGTGCCACCACCTTTTGCCTTGCCAGTACGCCAGTATTTAAATAAACATTTTCCTCATCGGTGGATTGACCGTGGAAGTGAATTTTGTTGGCCTCCGAGAAGTCCAGACTTAAACTATCTGGACTTCTCTGTATGGTCAAACTTCAAGGATGTGATGTATCGTGAAGAAATTAATTCTGTTGAGGAGTTGCGGCAGAAAATACAAGTAGCCGCGAATGCATTTAAAAATAATAGGGACATTTTGTTTAATATTCAGAGACATTTAAGAGAGTGTATAGTAAAATGTATTGAGGTAGGTGGTGGACACTTCCAACATTTGATTTAAGGTTTGTTATTATTACTATTATCAATTATTGAGAATAAAAGATTACCCCAAAATACATACATTGAAACTTTTAAATACAAATAACTTAGACAATAAAGTTAGGCGACATAAACAAGAGTACATTTTTTATGTAGAATTGAACGCTCTTTTAGATTTTTAACTTTTCTTAAGCATAGCTCAACAGATAAAAAAATATGTTTTTATCCCTCTCGGAGTTGTAGGGCAAATTTTGAATATGAATGAATATGTATGTTTCAACAACACTCGTGGTTTTAAGGTTTTTACGGCCCGTACTTAAAATACATACCCGGTTGCTGCCAGTTACAGAATTACCTTTCACCTTGCCATTCTCAGGCCAAGTTCTGTTGAGGCTGGCCTGCTATTAGAACCCCTAAGCCTGCTGTGATGGTCATTTAGGTTCTTATTGAGCCTAAGACCTCTACAGATGGAACCGCTCTTCAAACAATAGGGATCCAAACGTTTCGCCGTTCTTTACTGTCGACAACTTCAATTGTGACTTTGCAAATGCTTCGCCGCAACAAAGGCCGCTTGCGATCTCGTCATTGGTCTTATAGCGTTTGGTTCGGTGCGCGCGCACCAAGACCTGTGCAATGCAGTGGTGGGAGTGGGGCGAGAGTTTCTGCTGGTCCCCCGGCTTACGGTACCAAAGCGTATCCGAGGCCACGTACCTACCCCACTCCACAAGACAAGAGCGCACTGATATCAACGAAAACGTCCGAGAACAACAAAGGCAAGTCAAGATTCCTGGCTAGGCTAATGTGAAAGTAATTTTTCTAAATTGCAAATATTTATGCAGATACATATTTATTTTAAATTCTTCCATCCACAGGTACATTTTTTCTAATGGATGAGCACCAGCGTAAAATCCACACCACATAGTTACTCGTTGAGTATACAGTGATAGTTTTTAATGACCCGAGGATTGCTTGTTCACATACTCACTCAGATGTAAATGCGCCTCGTCACTAAAGATGATTTTTTAGGAGCATCCAATCAATGTCCTGCGCGTTAAATGGTCTCTTGTTTCAATTCCCGGGTTAGCAGAATTTTGAATGGATACAGATTGATATCATTTGAAAAAATCTGTTGCATTGTGCTTTTTAAAATATTTAATTGCAGTGACCGACGGTACACTGGGCTTACAGGAATTTCCGCCACTCCATCACTCACCGTAGCAATATTTTCGACTGAATCGCTAGTACGAGCCCGGCCTGTTTTTTTATTGTTTGATACCAACCCTGTTTGTTCAAAGTCAACTAACCTTTTCATAGTTGCTTCATTTGGGGCGTTCCTTCTACCGGAAATTCCACGTAATTTACGCACAGTCTCTGCTACACACTCCCTCCTTCCTTTGAATGCTCTCTCACTCTCCCTACTTGCAATGAATTCTCAGAATTTTCACTCGCTCATCCGTTTCACTCCATTTTGTCTAACCGCAACGTGTTTACTACAACATGTGACCATGTACTATGCTGCCACCTCTTCCGTATGAAATTGGCACACAATTCAAATCTTGCGTTACTTTTGGGACACCCACTATAAATATATGTACTCATTTAAGAGATACCCTGTATATAGAATGTCATTGACAGAAACAATCTAGTTCTCTGAATTTTGATGTTTAATCTCTGAATCATCTACAGGAGCAGTAGATGCTTCTAAACCTACCGACAAATTAACAACAATTTGGCTAATAATTGTATATGTTATATTGAATACAAATTATGTATCGCTTTACCATCTTCTTTCCAAAAAAAATATGTTACACGATCGAAGTATAGGAACTGACCTGAGTTTGAATTTATAATGTAATCATGTAGGGCACTCCATAACTAGAGGTGCCCTAAAAATAGCAGTTCATTTAAAAATCAATGACAGTCTATTTTTAAGCAGGTAAAAAGAGCATTCATCATTCGGCGATCTATAATGTTCTACTGTATATTTATGCTACAAACTAATAAAACTTGCTTGTTTACTCCTGTTTGAATATTGGAAATTTTCTTCTTAGAATCGTGGGAAACTGTCTGTTTTGATGATATATGCTTTGTCTTGAACTTAGTGTTTTTGGTAATTTTATTTGAAATTTATTACATATTTACTTTTTTTTTAGAATAGGTATCGAAAAGTTCATGATCAAAAACATATTTGATAATGTCACTAAAATGAGATCTATCTTATAAATTTGATAGCTTTTTCAAATTTATTAAAACATACTTGTCTCTCTGTGGATTTAACGGAATTTACAATTTACCAGAAAAAGCTTCTGTTTTAAATTGTTAATAGGTATATTAAATAAATAAATGATTTTAATGTCAAGATGTGACACATAGTGTGTCAAAACAGGAAAACACAAAAATAATTTTGCTACCTATAATTACCAAAAATGAAAATAAAAACTTTCCTAAATATTCATTTATAGTCTGTTTGGAAATAAAAGAGAGTAATAAAACCCCGAGATAAGAACCGGCCATGGGCGTGGTAATATTTCATTTCAGGTAATTATCGGGTAATGACAGGGATTGGAAAATCGACGATCTACAGACTTTTAAAGGAAACAAAAAATGAACAAGATACTGTAAATCCCCCAAAATCATCTACAGGGAGGTCAAAAGTCGTTATAGATGATTTCTTCAAAAATGTCATTCGCAGAAAAGTACACTCATTTTATTTTAAAAAAGAAATACCAACGCTAAACAAAATTTTAAGTGAACTTTCAGAGGACAACGATTTGCCAAAAATCAGTAGAAGCAAATTATGGGCCGTCTTACGAGAGTTGAATTTTTGCTGGGAAAAGCAGAACAGGAAGTCAGTTCTTATCGATAAAGATGAAATTATTTGTTGGCGAAGATCCTACTTAAGATCAATTAGAAAATTCCGTGACGAAGGGAGGAATATTTATTATCTAGACGAAACTTGGGTCAACGAGGGATATACTGTAACAAAAGTATGGCAAGATAAAAATGTAAAAAGTTTTCGACAAGCATTTTTGGATGGACTTTCAACAGGGTTCAAGGCACCTTCAGGTAAAGGGCGAAGATTAATAGTGACACATATAGGTAGTGCCAGTGGTTTTGTAGATGGCGGTTTACTTTTATTTGAATCTAAAAATACAGGTGACTATCACGAAGACATGAACGCAGATGTTTTCGAAGAGTATTTTACACAGATGTTGGATCTTATTCCTCCGGGGTCTGTAATTGTCATGGATAATGCCAGTTACCATTCACGGCAGACCGAGCGGACGCCTACGACTGCTTGGAGGAAAGCCGATATAATTCAATGGTTATCCGGAAAAAACATTTCTTTTGAAACAAATATGGTGAAAAAGGAACTTTTGACACTTGTCAATCTTAATAAAGATCAGAAAAAATATGTTATCGATGAAATGGCAACAAATCGCCAAATAACGGTACTACGGTTACCACCTTATCACTGTGAACTTAACCCAATCGAATTAGTCTGGGCGCAGGTAAAAGGAGATGTAGCGCGAAATAATACGACGTTTAAATTAAGTGACGTGAAAATTTTGTTAAAAAATTCCTTGGAACGAGTAACTGCAGATAACTGGCAAAGATGTATACATCATGTACAAAAAGAAGAGGAGAAAATGTGGGAACTCGATAATTTAATTGACGTTACTGTGGAACCTATCGTTATCAATCTAGGAGACGAAGATAATTCATCAGAATATTCAGAGGATGAATTTTAATATACCTACTTTTTTATTTTCTTTATTGTACATTTATACAACACTACATTTACTCACCATAATTTGAATTTTCAAAATACATATATTTTTGTGTGGAATAAAAGTCTATTCATTAAATTTAAATAAATATTTTGATAATAATATTGAATAATTTTATTTGAATTACTAAAAACCCTCTTAACCCGGTTATGATGCTTAAAGTAGACTCATGTTTTGAAATGCTGTTTTTATATTGTTTACTTATAAGAGAAATGGACCCAGAAATTGAAGCAGCATAGACAAAGGCGGATTGTCGGGGATTAAATTTTAGCTACCTGCTACAATTTAGTACAGTCCAATCGCACAAAGTTTTTTTAAAAGTACAACTCATCTACACCGAAAATACATAATATAAAATTATTGAATATAAGCACCAGTATTACATTTATTTACGATTTGCATACATAATAGGCTTTTATTACTCTCTTTCATTTCTAAACAGACTATAGATGTTATCCTATCGAAGTATAGTTTATTTAAATTACTTAGATCATATTTAATGTGACATGTCAGAATAAAATAAATAAAAGAGTAGACAATTCAACAAATTGGATAACGTAGTACAGACCAAACTCGATGGTTCCGAATTTACCTGAAAGGTAAGAATTTTTTATTTGTAAGCGAGTTGAAAGTAAACCAATTCCTTCAAATCATCTTCAAAAGTACTGAAATACTTTCGAATGGAATAGGCTCCAATCCAAATGTTCAAAATCTGAGAGCATTTGTACTTTTGGAGGGCCCTAAAACACAAGTTTTTGTTTCAAAGTCACTTCTCGGTGGGTCGCGGCGAAGTGCGTCTGTCATTATGACACCTGAGCGGCGGCGGTGTTCGCGGAGATGGTTATTTCGGGCACCAGGTTCTGTTAAAAGTGCAGAAACACCACTACTCAGGCAGATACAGTGAAGACACGGTATGTCCAGGGGTCTAGAGAGAGTTAGATTCTATAGAGGAATAAATGCCACACTTGTTAAATATTTACGTTTATTCAATTACTTACTCTATAATATACAGTCCTACACTACTACTCTACAGCTAGGGTTACTAGTCATCTCGCATTAACTATGTTCGGAACTTACGCCGGTGGTCAAACGGTTGCTGGACAGGACTGCTCCCTTTACTGGTTGTTCAAGAACTGAATTCCCAATTCATCTCAATTGCCAGGTTTCTACGGTGAATGGTGGCAATTGCGAAGTATTCACAAACTGGAATTAAATCTTACCAGTTGGTGATCTTCGTGGTCCGTTGCCCCCACTGGACTGCTCGCTGCGACGGGTTGACGTGAACTGAATTTCCAATTCAGCTTCACTGCCAAAATTCTACAGCGAATGGTGGCGGCTACTCAGCCTTCATAAGCTGAACTCATCTGGATTTTGCTGCTGCTGGAGCTGATGACGGACTCGATTGTTCGCTGCGACGGATCGATGCCGACTGATTTTAGATTCTAACTACTAGTCGGGCGCAGTAAATAAATAAATAAATAAATAAATATTTATTTATTTACTTATTTAGAAGTTACAATATCCAACGGGTTAAAGTCCCAATTACAGGATAAGGTAAAACAGAAAATCTTAACTAAATTTTAAAAAGACAAACTAATATTAAATATAAAAATATAAATACTACATAACATAGAGCAATCAAAAAATAAAATATAAAATCCAGACAAAGAACTTAAGTATAAACAATAACAGACAAATAAAATAAATAAGCTAACTAACATATACAAGATAACGATTACATTTGCTAGACAAAAATTTTTTTTATGTTATTCTTAGAATGGAAAAATGATTAATTTATTATGTTTATTTATTTACTATGTTCACGACCAAAATTTTTGCATGTTGCACCAAGTAATACTAGTAAGTTTATTGTTTATATAATTAAAAAATTGTTTAAACAATAATTACTTAAATAAACTGTTTAAAGTAACTGTTTATCAGCATGTCAAAAGTCCAATAATTAATAATAAAAGATAGTTGAAAATATGATAATTGAATTTTATAAGTTGCGAGACATCGATTTAAAACAAAAATCATCGAAATTGGTCCATTAGAAGCTGAGATAATTGAAATTTTTCCGAGCGTCGCAGTTTTGAACTCGAGAATTCAGATCGGAGTAGCTGTGTGTTTGCTCTCCCCACCACTGATACCTCATTGATTTCACGTGGTCTTGAATATCTTTGAGTGACATTTTAAATGGGACGCCCGTTATTGCAAATTTTGAAAACTTATATCTGGAAAGTACTCGGAATGACAAACCTATTAGGTAGTTCAAAAAACAGCCCTTATATCCTTATAGTTTTGCTGTAAATAAGGGATAACTTTAACGGGCTATAACTCCGAAAATAATGGGTGGATCAGGTTTTTTTTTAAATATTCGTTTTTCCGAGTACTTTCAAACCATATTTTAAAACAAAAAAAATTGAAAAAAACATTAAATTATTGCAATTGTTTATAAGCCTGAAAATTGCGATAATGTTTAAACAATCACCACTGCTCACCTAATCGTCCGATTTGAATTTTTCAAAAAGCATTTTAAAGCTTGAGAGCTCTTCTTTTTGTGGTAAAATTTTCAAGTATTCAAAGGCATTAGATTTTTAGAAATTTGATTTTGAAAATTTTTGAATTAAAAATAAAATTAAACAATTATTATGTAAAAACTATCGAACCGAATTGGATGAAATTTGGTGTGATGATTTTATCTAGAAACTAACTAACTCCTAATTAAACTAAGAAGTTTAATTTGGAAAAGTATGAAGATCCTAGGTATTATTCAAGTGTCTGAAAAAAATTTACAAATAAACTAGCATTTTTTGCAATTTTTTAAATGATTTTTCCAATTTTTTGCAACAACAATAATTATTTTTTCGAATTGCAACAACTCTATCTTGTTCAAAATTTAATTACAAAACTTTTTCCTTTTCCATTTCTGTCTAAAACGAATAGTTGCTAAGTTGTCGATGAAAAATCCAAGAAAAAAAATGAATTTGTTTGCTATTTTTTATACTTGTTTGCAATAACAAGTAAGCCCAAGTTTTTTTTATTTGCAGAGAAAAATTATCATTTCTGATGTTATTTAGAAGCCGTTAAAGCAAAAATCTCCGATCATATGCGTTTTACCCAACCCGAAACGGATACCGCCTGGACTATTACTTCAATAGACTATTCCTTTTTTCGAACAGTGAATTGTCTGAGAATACTTCACAGATGAATTAACTAATCTAAAGCAGTCTAAAACTGTTGCTAACACTGAAAATAGAAAATTTAAGTTGGAAATTTTATAAAAATTAAGTGACAATTGTAACAGTTATTAAATTAAATAATCAAACAAATTTCATTTTAATTGTAAAATTTACATATTATTATGAGAGATAAGGGCAAATGCCTTCTCTAGTAATTCTTGTTAATATGTTCACAAGTAATTTATATTAGAAATTTTCATAATTAAACTCCTAATTACAAAAATATGGAAAATTTTTTAAGTATGTTTCAGAACTGTTTTTTAGAGTATAAAAGAGTCACAAACAAATTTCTCAATGCATTCTGCACCTTTTTTTATAATTATTGTTATAATTGGAGGAAAATTGTTATTCCTAGATGTATCAATTCTATTAGTTTATCACGAAAATAATTCAAAACAAGAATTCAACCTTCGCAATGTCATCCTACACAATCTTAAAAAGGCATACAAATTCAAAAGAATCATGCAAAAGACACAAATTTATTAGAAGAAAAAAATGTAATATCCCCTCGACCATAAATATGGTCGAGGAGATATTGTGACTTGTGACTTTTCTCTAATAACATTCCCAAAACGAGTGAAATTCTACGCTAAATGTCGATAATATATTTACAATCTGGATGGTATTGTTGATGTAGAAAAGAAATTAAGATGGCGTTCAGTTTTTCTTAAATATTGATTATAAAATTTTTCATAATTATGCATTACTTCTATTTTGCTGTGACATGCATTCAAAGAAAATTTTATTATATGCTAGATATTGAAGTTTGAAATGAATGTAGTGTCTGATTTTTTTACCATTCGATTCTAAGATGAAAATTATGATAGTTTGTATATAAATTTGCTGAATAACTTAGTTTGTCATATCTCGAAAACCCACAAAAGATTTGATTGAATAATGAATTATATTAACATTGACATGATGAATAATATTGTGTTAGATGCAGCGCTAACAATTGGAAAATCCCACCTTTTTTTCTTTTAATAAATCACACTTCACTTTAGTAAGAATTTCTGTTCGTACGATATGCCATATTAAACAAATACATGTATTTACATGCGAGCGGTTACACCGCAATTTTAAGGAATGTTATCCTCGGGGCGGCTAACATTGGCGACCACGGTCATCGCCAGTCATTGCTTTGAGCACAGATTAATGATTTCATTATTTTTAAAAATATTTTAGAATTTGTAAAATTTATAAATCATTAATTTGTGTTGAATACAGTCATCAGTGACTGTCGTAAAGTCGCGATTCTACAGATATCTTACTACAAAAAATGTTTCATATCCATATATTGGACCATTTTCAAGAAAAACTAATTTTCATTTACAGCTGTTCAATATATAACTACTATTATTATTCTCATCCTACCTCAACTTTCTGGTTCATAAGTTTAGATTTTTAAAAAACTTGACAAACAAAACTTACGATTTTTATGTCATTAGATTTTTCCAATTTACTGAATTTATATCTGGAAATAGAGGTCCAGGGTATCATTCATCGTGTAAAATTAGAAATTAATTACAGTGTAGATTTTCAAATGTGACTAAAATAAAGTTTAACTGTTTTAACTTGAACACACTGTATATTGTAAACAAAGGGTTTGTCACCAAATCATTATATGAATTATCCCCAAGAGTTTTCATCGTATAATACGAGGTCTGTTCAGAAAATATTAGAACTCTATTCTTTGTCTCCTTCAAAGTACTCCCCTCCCTTATTCACAGATTTTTCCTAGCTCGCGAAGCAGTCTTGGATAGTTTCATTTGAAATAGCCTTTAAAATCAGTGATTAATTTGCTCTGATGTCATCAATAATCTGAAAACGGCGTCCTTTCATAAATAAGAAAATATCGGATGGAGCCAAGTCTCTAATCTCATTTTTGACACAAAACTGACGAACTGACAAAACTGAATGTGCGGATGCATTGTCATGGTGCAAGAACCATGAGCTGTCTGGTTGAATGATTTCCGGGCTGGTTGCCACGTCGTCGATTTACAACTCTTGACGTTTCGAGAGACACATCGCTCTCTTCATCAGAAGTTACTCTGAAACTGGAGATCTACTAATATTGTCACTATTTATATTTGATGTGGTCAGTGATCCATGACGTTTCGGAGGGTGACCTCGTACGCGTTGTTGACGCAAGAGCAAGGAATACTATACACAGATCCTGGATCCTGGAGCTGATCGTTGTTGCTGGTCTTTGGAAACGCTGCCGCTACCTTCTTTACTGTGCTGAATACTGTGTTGATATTCCTCTTCTTCAAAACACGTAACAATATCTCGAACATTAAATGAGATTTCAAAAATCTAAGAACATAGAAAGTTATGCGCAACGCAACTTTACCAACTGCAAATCACTAAATATCATAGTGCGTAATTAAAAAAGATCGGTTATTATCTGAAGATAATTACAATATATAGATATTTACAGTGTATTCTGAATATAGGTATAGTGGTGAAATTTAGGGCATTTTTATATGTATATTAAGTTCATTAACATTTTACCATTCTTATTTATTTTAGGTACACTAAAATAAGCTCTGAACTAAAAAAAAATATGAAATAGAAACAAATGGAACGGTTCACAGTTTCAAAAAAGTTTCTTGTAATTTCAAAAGACTATATAGAAAAACATTTGAATCTTGCATTTCAGATATCTACTAAACTTGAGTCTTTTTAAACAGAACCTCCTTATATTACATTTTAGGACAGAAAGATTTCTCAGAATTATTGTCATATAAAATTTAATAGATCTATCTCCAATAATAAGGGAGATCTACTTAAGAGGCATGAACATAATGTGATAGACGCAGACTTATTGCCTAGGAACAAACAATAACCTCTTATTGCAGAAGTTACTTATCTGTGGCCTAATTTTTTTTTCTTTATTTATTTGGTACTTTGCTATCTGCGAAAAAAATAATTATAAAACCCTTGCACCCATCACTTGTTATTTTTATGAAAACAGTTTTGTCTTCAAAAAACGCCAGAAATAAAACGTATAAAATATTCGCTATATAACGCATACTTTAATAAGCTGTACAGATAAATTTAGTAATAATATGTTATGCATTACCCATGAAATAAGCATCAAAAACAGATAACAAATTTAATTCTAGTAATTTTACTAATTAAATATTATTATTATTTTTTTGCAATATCTCCCTTAAATTACGATATACCTATCAAATTTGCTGCAATAACAAGACAAGTTGTTCTATTAGACCCGGTACTTTGAATCTCAGTTAAGACTTGATTAACTAATCAGGCGATTAGACTGTGAATAATAAATTATAAAATAAATCAGTATATGTACAGTGTAATCATGTGAAGCAGGCCCTAGCTATCGGTATGCATTGTATATATTTATATTCATTATTACACACAGAGTTATAACAATAACTTTCAGGATGTTTGTACGAGAGAGACTGGCTGTATTCCAAAAGTCTCATCATTTAACTACCTAAAAGATATGTTTACTAATACCACTAATGTTAAGGAGAAATGTAAATAAATGTGTGTAATGTGTGACTAAAGTATTATTTTCAAATTTGCTCACATTTACCAGTAGGCATCACTTCAAGAAAAGTTTACGAAAAGCTTTTTTTATCATTTTAAGAAAATAGCAGACACCATGTTTAGAATTCCTTTTATACGATAAACATTATGATATTATCATTTCTCATTCATTTGTCTTTATGGAAATGAGAATTTAGGAAAAGTGAAAGAGATATTATTTTGTTTTAATGACAGTATAATTCTCATTCCAACACGTCTTATGGGAGCTAACTAATGTTTTCAAGAATATCGAGCTTATCTAGATTATTCCATCACGACAACCAATCCGATATTCAACTTTTCGTACCAATTTTAGCAACTTTACTGATAATGTCAAGTAGGTACTACCTAGGTATACCCTTTAGACATAATGGTGTACTACATCTATTGCCTTTTTACATAATTTGCACTTTAGGTATTGTTAAATAACTAAATTCTGTGTTAATGTTTTTTCCAAGACAGTGTTCTAGTAGGAGGTTTACTTTTAAATTATTCGAATGTGCCTGTTAGATATGGAAGAATTCGATAATCATAATATATCTCTGCAAATGAACTAAACAATTAAAACGACTACCTGTATTGTTTTTTCCGTGGGCAGCTGCTGTTTTATTTTAAATTTTGATGCTACAGTAATATCTTTTTCGTCACAGTGTAGGTAATTTTTATTCACTGTATGTTGGCACAAAATAAATCGTTTACCTTTATATTTATTAATTCTTCGCGTGTTAAGTGAAGTTCCCATATGTTACATTGGCCATATCTTCTACCCCAATAAATAAATACAAGTATGATATTCAATATATCCAACGTGCATTAGGGTGCCACAGACACAACAAAAGCATGACTAAAAGTCCTGGAATTTTAAGGATGTAAATATCTTATTAAAATAGACTCATTGTAAAAATGCGAGCTAAGAATAAAGTTACGTAGGGTAAAATGCAAGAGGGACACATCATAGAACGACCTCAGGGGTAGCTGCGAAACAGGCAAAGAAATTTAAAATAGAGTGCAGGGTGAAAAGAGAACATTTAGGGTGAATGCGAGTAAAGAAGGGATGAATATAGATCATATAGGTTGAGTAGCGACTTACGGCGAGGCTCCTTTCAGTTTTTACACGTGCTCTGTAGAGGGTAGGGAGAGAAGTGCTATTCGATGTTGAATCAGATAGGTCTGTTTCATTCCCGGGCCTCAAAGACTACACATTCGCTGTCAAATTCTCGGCATTTAAGCATTTTTATACGTCTTGGGATAATATTTGTTTTTATCGTAAAGTGCGTGAGTGAATGGTGGCTTTTAAGATACCTAAATTACCTTTTAAGATGATTACATGTGGCTATAAGCAAACCTCACGGTTTAAACCCTTCATGTGAGGTGGGTGCACGGGATATAAACATATTTAAGAAGTGCTATTGCTTATTCCATAATACCAGTGAAAAACATATTTTCCAGAAGACAATAAACTGTTTGGTGAAGGCTAGTGATGTCCATAAATCTGTTTAAAAGAATATAGACATGAAAGAAAAAATTTACCCTCTTACATTATGGCAAATTATTTCCAAGGAATTTTAAATCGGTAAGGGCATAAACTACCTAATAAAAGCATGCTCTGAATAATTTTAAGGATATAATTAATTATTTTGCATGAACTCATTGAACAGTCAATGCAAACAAGAGTTCAAATTTCCATCTGTCAGTCGTATTAAACAAAGTTTGAAATCCTTCTAAACAAAAATAGTAATCCAGTACAAAATACTTATAAAATCAATAAAGATACCACATCTTCAAAATATGTTTTTGTTCTTGCAGAGTACACAAATAATGGGATTCGACAAATATTTTCCGCCTCACCTGCTAAAATATAAGATTGATTTTTAAACGAATTACTTTCTGGGAGAAAGTCTGCATGGATACAAATTTCTGGCATTACGGAGTTGTATATTTACTTTAGCGATTTAGACATTCATTCACTAAAAGCATTCAATCTTTCCGTATTGCATTTGCAACATAGTGATTTAGGGAATCGCATAAAACATTTGCATCCATTGTCGTTATATCCCCCAATCATATAACTTTATTTTTGGCAAGAATATTTTGTGTGTTTAATAGGAAAATGTACTAATATAGTAATTTTCTTAATTTATGTAACTATGTAAACTTTTAACAGACATCTATTGAAATTCTAAATGAATATATTAACCAGTTCGATAAACACCAATAACTTCAGAAATAAATCGAATGTCATTAACCGTTGTACATTCCCTTGCTCAAGTTTTGTATTTTCTTTTGTGTTTCTTTTAGGAAAATTCCGGCATACCTGAATTTTGTAATTAAAGGGGTAGATTTCTTGTATGTTAGATTATGAAACATTAAGCTTAAATTGTTAAATAAATCCAGGTAATTTTTTTAACCGAATATTAAAAGACTATAAAAGGGAGAACCGGAAAATACTTCTTAAGCGGTGAGCTCCATCTTTCCATTGAATGTACCTACATCCTTTCATAACCCACTTGATGATAGAGTGCGTGAATATCTAATAATAATATTTATATAAGGTTCGCCGTATCCTCAATTGAAGTAATAATAATGGTACCGAGACTATGGCACCTACATATTTCCTTTACTCGATTGTTCGAATGACTCGTATTAGATGTGAATATTACAAACTTCTGAACGCTTTAGGGTTGTAGGCATAAATAAATTTTTGTATTACAATAGTTACTTGTGTAGAAAAACAATATGTGAATATCTGCTTTTGATATAGTAATAATCAGATCAAAACACAACAGTTTGTATTAATAATTGAAGTGTTACGTTTTAATTTTTATTACAGATGCATCCAAACTTACTTTTATATAGGGTATTCCCCAAGGAAATGCATAAACTTTCACGGGACACGTCAAAATAGGTAAAACGGTACTGGTTCTTGATTAAAAATGCACCGTTTCCAAGATCCAAATTTGTCTAATTTGTCATATATACATATGGGGGAATTAACCATTTTCCTAAATTGTAAGCCTATGCCTTATTCTGAAATATATGTGTACATTTTGGGAAAACAATCTTGTAACATTTTCTTAGATTGCATAATTAATGATTGTTTTACAATCTATAAAAAATAAACAAGGTTGATATACCAATATAATAACAAATCAAAAATAACATTTTGTACCTAGGAATAAAGAGGAAGAGTGAAAACTTCATTTTTTAAATTTCATTTTTTATTTTATTACATAAAAAATTATATTCTTGTTAAATAGCCCGTTCTGTGGAGATATGGTAGTTCATTTTATCTTTATCTATTAACGCAATCACGCACTATGTCAGTTGAAAAATTAGTCAATCCTTTTATGGCATTTAATATAAATAGGGATTCTCCAGATCGTCAACCATATTTTAACGAAAACTTACGTATTTTGAGAAACGATTCTCTTTGGATGAAGAATAATCTATAAAATATTTTTATTTAAAAATGAATAAGTAGACTTTGTTACAAACAAAAAAATATTTTTTGTTTGGGTAATGTGCCTTTTACGTATAAGATATAAACAAAATTAGAAGAAGCTGTTCAAAATTCAATTTTATTCCTATGTTCCAAATTTGAGAATAATCGGCTAATTTTGATATTTTTTTATTTCTCAAATCCATGAAAGTAGTTACCTTTTTGTGTAAGAGATCGGGGAAATATTTATTAGAAGAAAAATTTAAATTTTTGTTAATTTGGTGGTATTTTGTTGTGTTTTTACAAATAAACGATTTGTCAAATCAAAATAAGTCATTGCCGATTATTTTTAAATTTAGTAGGTATATATGCATTGAGGATTTTCTCAACAAGATTTTTTGATATTTTTGTGAAAAATGCATTTTACTATCAGAGTAATTTTTTGGTTAAATAATTTATGAGAAATAGAAATAGGCTACAAATAACTTTTTAGTCATACTTAATTGCTTTCGAAAATGCCAAAATATCAACATAAATTCTTTTCGTTGTTGTTGATCTACGGTTACAAACCTATAAGACATTTGAGTGACTTACAAAATGAAAATTAAAAAAGTTTTTGCTTTTTTGAACTATCTGTGGATATATATGGTATATAAACATATAGTTGAAATACAGAAAAACTAAGGAATTAGTATAGGTATCAGTTTTTGTAAAGTTATCCTTAACTTTCTTTCAAATGGCGTACAATTCGGAAAAAGTACATTTCCGGACAAAGGCTAATTTAAACTTTTTACTTACTTTTACCTCAGAAATGTCCACTTAAAGTTTGTTGTGCCATTCCTTGGGCATTTTATTTACTTTTTATTTTGTCTTATTTTGCATTACAAGAACATTGTCAACAAAATCCTAGATGATTCTCTGAATAAAAAGAAGAAATAAATTAATGTGATACGAATATATGTCCGCAGACGCTTTGTTTTTTAGGAATCCATACAAATTCGGTACATGGGGGATGTATTAATTAACACTCGAAATAATTTACATCTACTTTTTTTTAAATCGTCTTCCTTCCTCTAAAATTGTTTGTTGAGATGGCACTGACCCTTCTTTTGAGAAAAAACTGTTTTATCCGTATTTTTTTTTTGTATATTTTTTAACTGTTTGGACTGTATTCATGAGAATACGTTACATTTTTATGTGATATGTTGACTAGCTTTAATTTTATTTATTCAGCACTGGCCTAATTGGCCGAGAATAAGACATTGTACTGATCCGATTGAAAGCAAACTTGTGAAACAAATAAGAATTTTTTTAATTTTATTTTTTATTTAACTTGCAAACCCCAACACAAGTTTTATTCCCTTTACAGAATAGGATAAGACAAAGACAAGCGATGATAGTTGTATAAATGAGACACTTGCACATTTCACACAAAAAAGTCACAAACACTCACATACCTACTTACGTATAAACCTTCACATTATATATAAAAATAAAAACCAAATGATTTAAAATGATGTGAATATTGACTTAATATTACTACATTTACAATATAAAATGTCCATATTATTTCCGATAATCTGGGGACATTTATATAAAGGTGAATAAAATAATGCATTACCTACTTCGAACATTTGAATAGAATAATGTTGAGAGCCTAGTTGGTCTAGCAGTTGTTCAAAATCTACTTTTTTAAGAACCTGAGAACCATTCTATTAATCCATTTTACAAATTTATATAAAGTTATTATACTTTGCAAATTCCTGAGTTGCAACAATGATTTGCAGATATATTCAAAACCATTTAATAACGAATGTTGCGCATAACAAAATCGAATGCTTGTAAGTCCGATGCTGCGAAATTTTGAATATGATCTTTAAAGGGAAGTTGAGCTCTCATCCTAGGTATTGAATAAACTGACTTTTACCACATAAATGCGATTGAAGAAAATCAACTAACAGTTTATAAGCACCAAATGAATATGTACATTTTATTTGAGAATGTTATAAGAATATTAGTACTACGTTATTTGGAATATGTTTAGATAACCAGCAATTTTGTTATGAGCCATCTATAACAAAATTGCTGTGGGTGTTAGAGCAACCAGAGTTTTGGGAATTCGCCTATTTAAAACAATAAAACCTGAATTAGGAACAGACTTAAAATTCACTTTTAGAAGCACTTGTTTCTACTAATCAACTAAACAAAATTACAGTTTATATTAAAAGACACGGTGTTGTTTTGATATACTAATGAAGAAAAATAATTATATTTACATTATATTTAAGGGTAGAGTAAATGAACTCCATCCAAAATGGGTTAAAGTCAACATATAGTTTCTACAAATTTCCAGCGTTGAAAAACATCCACGAACACTTAGCTGATCCTTCAAATATTCTGCTTCCACCTCTTCATTAATCTTGGTTTCATGAAACAGTTCGTTAAAGCTTTGGACAAAGATGGCTAGTGTTTTGGATATTTAGGAGATAAGTTTCCGGAAATAAGTGATGTTAAGCTGAAAGAAGGCAATCTCGATGGTTCCCGAAACCGTACCGTGTTCAGAGACGAAAAATAGAGCAATTCTGAAGTCGGATTCGGATTCAGCGTATTAAAATAGATATAACCATGGTCCTTAAGTCATTCTTAGTCGATTTTTACAATTATACCTATTGCTGATTCCACCAAAGCGAGATTTTCGGTATTTTCCGGTATTAAGGGCGGTTTTTCACGATTTAAAGAAAAATGGAAGGTGATGGAGCAATTTTACCCGGATTCGGATTCAACGCGTGAAAATACATAAGGATACAAGGGTCTAACCTTTGGATCATACCACTTTTCTTTTTCGTGGGATTGTGTTATCTACAATTAGTCTCAGAACAATTCTACCTGGAGAGCTCCATGAACTAACTTTTTCCCATAATTTGAGAATCTATTTTCTTTATCAAGTTACGGGACTACGGAGATTTATGTGAATCTCTCGGTATTTAGATTTATTTGCGATGTATACATCTCAGTATTAACAGGGTATGAAAAATCGTCACGCACTTACTTACCCTCGGCTATTTAAAATTTTTTCATGAATTCCGCACACATGACTCAGACGACTTTGGATTAAAGCAGTATCGATTAGTTTTCGTACGGCCCAATAGTAGTTACATTAAAAAGTTATGAAGGGGCTGGACGCAGTCCACCGGCAGCGTCCATAATTTTTAATCAGTTCCATGTTTTACATATTTACGATATGGGAATAAAGTCATTATTTTAAATGAACATGTATACAGAAATACCCGATGTCCGCTGTAAATCAATATGTCAAATAGGTGTATTTTCAAAAGTGCCGTCATGAATATTCAGGTTTCATGCATTATGATGTGTGTGTAACCGGACGCATCAGTGATGGTTGGATTTATAGTTTAACTGTGAGTTTTAATGTTATGCAGCGTCTTTTACATATAAATTTGTTTTGTTGATCCAGTTGAGAATCTTATTATTTTCTGTTATTTAGTTATTTCATAACAGATTAATGAAGTGTATCCACTGTACGTGTCTTCTCCTGTTTCCTCCGTTATTCTTAGAGATACGTAAAAAAAAACGTTTATCTAGGAAAAAAACTGTTTTAGGAAATTTTCTATATATTTAAAACAAACAATAGACTCTTTTAGTGTGACGTCTCATATTTAGGCAACCCGCAACAAATTGTCATAATTGAAATTATATAGACCCGATCTGACCCTTGAAATAAACAACTTCAAATTAATTTATTTTTACAAGGATTTAGAAGTATTTGAGAACAACCAACACGTGTTTCGTAAAATAGATACACTAATGTGCTTAAAACTTACAGAAACGATATAAAAGAATATTCCTAAATTTAAATGAAGTAAAAATTTAACATTAGCTGTTTTATGCCTAATGCGCATGCTCGGAAAGAATAGCCTCATACGCAGGTGAGATCTTGTTGATATGTTATCGCTGTCATCATTAGCGTATTTTCTTAATCTTTTGTTTAATCACAGACAAAATAGCTATCGCCACAGACCGCTACTCGAATAGGCCAGCAGTTTTAAATTTCCGAATTGCCGGTAGAGTACACCACCAGCAGAATTTTAGGAAGAATCAAATGCAGCGGCCCGCATACCTACGCGTAATCTAGCAACATACAAACAAGACTTTGGTAATGTTGCCAGGCGTACTTACGGATTTCTTTTGTACACTTTTTTATCAATATCTGTTTTTTGCGTTACTGTATTTACTTAAATGTATGATGTAGGTATTGATAAAAATGTTTTTAAAGAATCAACGAATATCTATGTAGTTTCATAATATTCTGCAGCAGTGTTACAATTAAGATATTCAATCATAATTTCGTTAATTAGCTACTATTTTCATTTTTTGGTATTGAAATACTGCAGAAAATATATTTCCAAATAGACAAAATTCGTAATGATATTTTAAACAGCTTCTAATATAATTTTTTTAATATTTGATGATGACGATAAATTTATTGAATATACAAGGTGGGTTATTAGTACGTCGCGGAATGTAGGTAGGTACAGGGTTTTTTTTATTTTGACATCCACTTATAGGTTTAATAATTAAAGATAGAAAGAAACTTTAAATACAAATGTACGACTTTTCGTTTATTTCGTAAATTTGCTGCCATGAAATATATATGTTTAAAATAAAAAAAAAATCATTAAAAAAGTTAAAATTCATCCTTATGAAAATAACAAACAAAGATTTTTATAACTAACCTTTACAACAACAAAAGGAGAATACCTAAAAACGAAATAATTTTTACAAATCAACATGCAAGTAATTGTGATGATACAGTTGAAAAAATGTTTTAATTTACTATTAATTGATTCAAAAACAAATTCAAAATTATCAAACATTTCGTCCTGTATTTTTCTTTCAATACTTGTAAATTTTCAGGTCTTTAATAATATATTTTGTTGAAGTGCCTCACAAAAATATGTCTGAAGGACTGAGATCGGGGCTGTTTTCTGGCCACCTAAGGTTTCTAATAATATTTTTTAGTGTTCGTTGACGGGATTCTTCCTCCAAAATAAATTTGCCAATATTCCTGAAGAACTTTTGCACATTATTGTTATTTGAATAATACAGTTAATTATGTTTTATTTTTCGTCATCTGAATAACCATTGTAATTTTTTAATTTTTTAAAATTAAAATGGGTTATTCTAATAAATAAATAAATCCCATGTATTTTTAAAGGAAGGTTCGTTTCAGTCGTTTTTATATGATTGTGTGCGAGAGAGATACAGTTATAGTGGGCGATAGAGATAGAGTGACTCTGTCCTCATAGAGGGCTTCTATCTCTCTCTCTCCTTCCCTCTCTCTCCTTCCTTCCCTCTCTCTCTCTCTCTCTGCTGTCTTCGGGGCTTCCCCAGCAATTTCAGGACACCTAGGGAGGGAGCGTGAGGTAGAGCACGTGGCCTTTTTAGCCTTCGTTATCGATCTATGATGTCACGCAGTATGAGAAAAAAAAATGGTTTTTTGAAAATTTTGGAGACAAGAGATGTATGACGTGATATAGTAAAAAAGCCGTATAACTCGGAAAGGGTGCGTTAAATCGAAAAAATAATTGAAAAAATCTCCCCACAACCGTGGTTCTGATTGTCCTTTCTGCGTTGAATGGAAAAGGTCCGAAGTCCGTATGTGGAAAATAAATTTCGGAAAGAAGAGGTGTGTGAGGTGATACAGTAAAAAAGGTCTTATAATATATCTTTAATTACATAAATGAAAGCATTAAATTTATTTAGCAGTTATTATTTGGCAACAAAGCCACCGTTGGAACTGCCGCCTATTACCAAGTAGAAGAGTTACCACGCTAAATTTCATTGACGGATGCCGGCTAACAAAAGCCTGCATCCATTTCGGGTTGCCAATTTCCAGCATTTAAGTAGCAGTCTGTGGCGATAAGCTATATTGTTTGCGGTTTAATCTTGGCATTTTCCAGTTTCACAAAGTATTTTTATTGTTTTTCTTGGTTATTGTAGACGTACTCTTAATCATAACCAAACTTTTCTTGAATGGTATCCTGTTGCGAGGCTACTTCGCTTACATGCGCATGCTCACTAACATTTATATAATTTTAATTTATTAATCACTATAAAAGTCAGTATTATAGTAAAAACATTGAGAAATTTTTCATGACAATGTGCACTATGGGGTTGCCTATTATTTGGCATATGTGATGTCACTACTAACAAGGTCTATTGATTGTTGCATTTCGAAGGGGTGCCGAAACTTTTTTGTTTCGTAGGCCACGTGCAATATTTTTTAATTTTGGGTAGGCCCCCCTGTCTTTCCAATATTGAATATTTATAAGTTTATCAACTCGAAATGTGTTTTTAACAGCTGACACAGTGCTACTCACTTTGATAGGTTTAACTGTTGCGTGAAATAGTTAAAAAAAAACACATGTTAAGGTTTATACATTTATTAATTAGAACGACACAAAATGCAGATCTAGTAAAATTATAACATGAAATATGTAATTACACAAAAAAATTAATGTTTTTAATGGAAAGGATAGTAGGATGCTTTAATGGCAAATTTTCAGTATTTGGCTTCAATTTAGTTAGTTTTAACCATAAATCTCCTCGATCGGTGATTTCTAATCTGTTTCTTTTTTGTAAGAAGATTGGCAATCGCGCCGAAACTCCTTTTCACGAGGTATGTAAATGGAAAAGCTATCGAAAACTTTCCGGCGATAGTACACAATAATAATAATTAAAAATTTTTACTGCCTAAACTCATTCTCGTGCACTCTCAATATACATTCCTCAATTTTTGTTTTCGCTGACATGGACCCTTTGCACTTCGGAGTTGACCCCTAGGGGTTGATATAGGCCATTGATATAAACCACTTTTTTATTTATTTTTTAATAAAGTATATATATTTATAATTTTTTAGGATATTTTCCTCATTATAATAACAT
>NW_019416301.1:588619-637910 GCF_000390285.2 Anoplophora glabripennis | reverse complement strand
ATATATATATATATTATTGTAAAAGGTGGTTTATGATACCTTTACCTTTTTCCAAAGGATATATATTTTAAGCAAGTTTTGTTTTATAATATCCTGTTATCCACCTCATTTATAATACTAACTTCGTTCAATATCTTCTCCCTTAGGTCATATAAATTATTAGAGCTTTCTTTGTTCATTTTTATCTTTCAGAATCCGGTATAGAAAGAACTACATGGAGATCAAAAATTCAGTACAGGAAAAGCTTAAATATGAACTGGTTCTATAGCAATTTTGACTGTCCAGTGAGGAGGGTCAGTAAATAAACCAACCACTGTAATAAGAAAAATGAGAGGATCACAAAAAAGCGACAAATGTACAATAAAAAAGAAACAAAAGTTTAGTTTGGTTTTCGAAATTTAACACTCAATTGTGTTTTTATACATTTTTCTGCAATCGCCAGAAAATTTTATAAAACTTCAATTTGTACCACTTTTTCTAGATAAAAACGTAAAAAAGGGAGTAAAATATTTAGTGAATAACCCTGTACATAATTAGATAGAACGTCTTTGATTATTACTTATAAAAAGCTGTCATAAGATACTTAGGCTAGGCGCCCACGAACGAATTTGTAATCGTCCAACTCATCAGTTGTGTTGCTAGAATTACCGTTCTAAATATGGATAGCGCATATAAACGGTAACACACTCGGTCGATTTGAAAATCTATATCTTAATACGAATAATCGACTTTCCACAAAATCGGCCCATGTACGCAGATTTTTGATGGGCCGGTCATAATCGTCCGTGCGAACCTAGCCTCAGACAAAGGCTTGATTGCCTAACAACTGATAATAATCTTTCTAGCAAATTAAGCTTATGACATAACCTTTTAGCCATATTTCTCTTGCCATTAGAGATAGACTCGACAAACATCACTCAGAAAAACATCCATTATTCTTCTATCTTCTATCTCTTATCTTCTATCTTCTATCTTCTATCTTCTATCTTCTATCTTCTATCTTCTATCTTCCGTCTTCCGTCTTCCGTCTTCCGTCTTCCGTCTTCCGTCTTCCGTCTTCCGTCTTCCGTCTTCCGTCTTCCGTCTTCCGTCTTCCGTCTTCCATCTTCCATCTTCCATCTTCCATCTGCTATCGTCTATCGTCTATCTTCTATCTTCTATCTTCTATCTTCTATCTTCTATCTTCTATCTTCTATCTTCTATCTTCTATCTTCTATCTTCTATATTCTATCTTCTACCTTCTACCTTCTACCTTCTACCTTCTACCTTTTATCTTCTATTTTCTACATTCTACCTTCTACCTTCTACCTTCTGTCTTTTATTTTCTACCTTGTACCTTCTACCTTCAGTGTTCTGTCTTCTGTCTTCTGTCTTCTGTCTTCTGTCTTCTGTCTTCTATCTTCCATCTTCCATCTTCCATCTTCCTCTTCCATCTTCCGTTTTCCATTTTCCATCTTCCATCTTGCACATTTCATCTTCCTTCTTCTATCTATTTTTTTTTTGTGGAACCAGTTCCTTATAGCTGCTGTTTTGTGCGTGATCAAACTTCGTCAAAGGTAAAAGCAACAATATAGGATGTTTTTTTTATTAATTATTATTTAAACATTTCAAATTTTCAAGTCCACGGAGTAGTTGTTTCTTGCAGTATCAGCAGTTAGTAATCATGTCTGTGAGGTTGAATATCTTTTGCTAAATGTTTGGTGTCGAAGAACATTGTCTTCATTTGATAAGATTATTTTATAATTTGTTTCAATTAACTTAAAAAGTAAAAATATGTGTGTACATAATAGCGTTTAAATAAATTTATTATATCAACTAACTTTCTATTTGTGAGTAATAATATGCAAATGATAGGTATTGTTGGTGTAAAAATATTTAACGTGCTAGACTTTTAAATTACTATAATATCGTCTCAAATTTTAGAAATTTAAATAAAATTGTAAATATCAAAAATGATAAAAGCTTACACGTTTAAAATGCCTATATTATGCAAAAAAAAAGGATAGAACTTTGTACAACGAAAATGTAATTTTTTCGCTGTTTGATATTCACCAAATGTAGTCGAGAAAATGGAGCATATTGCTCTGGGATTTGTGAAGCACCCTTTGATCTCGATTTATTCCGAAAATCAAATGCTTATTTACCATTACTAAAGATAAGAAGAACAGCTTTTAGCAGACATTAAAAGTATTTTATAAAGTAGCAAACTGCATATTTTAAGTACAGCATATGTGTAATGTATGTTCTCTTGCTACCCTACACTAAAATATGGCTTATTGTTGCACATAACTATTTGAACATCCTGTATACTCGCTAATATTAAAACAAAATTGAAAGGTGGTTACAAATAATAATTTCATAGACAAACAATGGTACTTTAGAAGAATCTTACAGCAAGTGTAACCCACCCTTTATAGACAAAATTTAACTAAGACGCCATACATTCAAGGTCCCTGATGGTTTATTATACGAAATGTTTTCCGTATTTGTATGCACTACAACTAGACGTTATAGATTGGAAAAAAAGCGATATTCATTTCAAATGTACTACCAATATAGGTATATCGGGAACTGAAAAGCATTTTACCGTCTCCACGAATTCAGTAGCGTATACAATTTTACCGGGTACAGAGGGGGGTAGTGTGGTAATAATAAAAAATACGATGAGATATATAATTCAAACGTCGCTAAAACCTAAGAAATTACCTGTCATAGGGAGCGGTTCTGATCCCCAAACATACTCTTCCCCCTCTGCGTACACCAGTGTCACACATTGCAGGTAGCAATTGCAACAGAGGAGATAGTAGATAAGCGAATTTATTTATTTGTTCTAAAATCAGAAAATAATTTGGATCTACTGTACTCGTAGCTTTTCTTTGTTGAAGTAATAAATAAATAATTTAAAGAAACGCATTACTGGAAATTGATTTTTATCAATATCTAATAATGGGAGGATTAATGCAAAGTAATAAACATGCTGCTATTATATTTCAGATTTTGCGTGCTATATATATTTTTCGTAATAAATTCCGATTAAAAAATTTTAATATGTAAACACTCTTAGAGGGGTTACTGGAGGTTAAAGCTAATCCTGGAGCAACGAATTTATCTTGTGAACTTTTATGTAATCGGTATTGCATATCGATATGCAATACGAATTTTTAATGAAGAGTATCCAAATGTAACTGTAACTCGTAGAGCAGTTCGCGAGCTAATTATAAAATTCGATACCACTGGTGATGTGAAGAATATTAAAAAGATAAAAAAGAGTACAATGATAACGATGCTGCTACTGTTGTAGTTATGGACTCTGTACAAGACAATCCAAAGATGTCACTCAGGAAAAGGTCAGAAAACATAGATATTAGCAGATCTCATATTCAAAGAATTTTAGTGTCTATACAACAAAATCTATCCATTCAAAAAATTTAATCACAAATTGCTTGATGTTTGGACAATGGGCAAGAAACTGATTGAAAACAGCACACAATCACACTGTTTTATTTACTGACGAATCAAGATTCATAACTAATGGCGTGGTTTCCTCTCAAAATTGTAGATTCGGCTAAAGATAATCCAAATTTTCGATTGATAACTAATAGTAAAAAATTTTAAAAAGTAAATGTCTGGTGTGGCATAATGTATCATAAAATAATTGGTCTTTACTTTTTGAAAGAAAATCTTAATCAAAATTCGTATCTGGAAATTCTCAATAATTTTCTTTTGGCAGAACTAGATAGCGAAAATTTATAGTTCAGAAGAAAACTAATATTTCAACAAGACGGATGCCCTGCACATTCCACATTTCTAGTGCGAAACTGGCTTGACGTTCACTTCCCGAATAAGCGAACGATATTGACTAATATCTTGGCCTGCATGGGCACCCGACTTTTTTCCATTTCTTTTGGGGATACCTAAAGCAAAAAGTGTATTCAAACGATTTTGACGTTAACATTGCTTTACTGAAGCAAAAAATTGTTGTCATCATAAACGATGATAAGAAATATGTGTCTTATTTGGACGTTTACAGATTGAATAGGACTTGCTTCGTGTTCCAGTTCTAATTTGTTATTTCTATGTTTTAATTAGAAAAGCTACTTTTATTTTGTTTGCAGACTACCGTGGCAGATAATGGTTGAGCAATTTCCGGGCCGATTTAGGTTTCTTGGCGTTTCGAGAGACATATCGCTCTTTTCAAAAACTCGTAAACTTTCAGAGTTACTCCTGAGGCAGAGAGCGGATATGTTTCTCGAAACGTCAAGAAACCTAAACTGACGACGTGACAACCTACTCGAAAATTGTTCTACCAAACTATTTTTATATTATATTAAATTTAAAATAGTTTACTTATTTTTTAAAATTTCTGTCTGCTTTAAGTAAGATAGTTAAAAATAGCGACTTCTTCTTTGCAAAATGTGATTATTTTTCTTTTTTGACTAAACCCCTTTTTAAGCATTTCTTGAGAACTCGAACAACTTTGTTAAATACAATTTTTAACAAAAACAACAATTAAAGGCATTTTGCATAAAGACAATTTCACATTTTGAACGCCCTGTGTGTTTTATTATATATTTGATTACTGCCCATGGCTTCCCAACGTAAACAAAACTTGAAAAATCGACAATAAAAAAGTTTATATAAGATTGTGGTTCCCCATCCGGGGGCACACTGTATTATATCATTAACTATTAGTATTACATTTAAAAAGTTGTAAACTGTTGTTCAAAATGTCTAAGTTTAACAAAGTTGAGCGGCATTACCCCTTAGCAAGTACTAATGCAGCCATTACTCAATATATCCCGGCCCAAACCGAAAAATCGATTACCATCATCCTCAAACCAGCTAAATTTATATCGATGAGAGGTAGTATCCGTAAATGTTGTACTAAATTTAGTTCGCCTTCTGCATTAATACTGCGACTAGATACTGCTTGGAGTGAAGTTGCCTAAAAGGGAAGGCGTTTCTTATGATATTATTATTAAGTTGTTAGGCCTGAAAAGAATGATCGAATACCCATTAGAAACACAATAAAAAGACACTTAAATATCTGTGAAAGTTTGATAGAACGTTACAATTTTTTTACGACTGCGGAACTGCTGTTTGGAGCTATTCATACGCGTGGAATAATGTTAATAAAATGAAATTTGAAAAGACAGCCCACAGAAACTATAAGTAACTCAATAAAAAGTACATAAAATCTGATCAAATCAAACTAAATGCAAGAGTTATTCTCTTGGCTCCACAAAGGATTTATTTGAGAAAGAAAACAATTGCTGCTCATCGAGGTTTGGATAGATTTACGACACAAAGTTATGTAGAGTAAGAATTATCTATCTACGAGTGAATTAAATTGGTCTTGATTTCATTGTACTGATTACATGAATGAACCTTTTTTATTTTATATTAAAAGTATTGAGATAATTCAAATCAAATGAAGTCAAACATTCCACGATGCCAACCAAAGTCTTATAATACCTAATAGTTTAGTCTTTTATATCTTCACGATATGATTTTCAAAAACTGTATTTGGTAAAATTTAATAATGTTCCTTAAAGGTTCATTTGAGTGATATAATGAATAATCAACGTTTTCTGAGGTTCCTGAAATAGAATAATTTCATGATTGATTGTAATGGTATTTCCACATTTCTAGTGATAAATTATAAAATTCATACAAGAAGTAATTTTGATAGAAAACAGGTTTTTAATTAAAAATTGTAATTTTTTTTATTGATTTATAATGTATACAGTGTAGGGTTTTGTATGGAAAAGCATTGGATAAGTGGCCTCCGCCACTTTGCTGCCATATACTTACGCACATTTTTGTCGTAACTATCTATGACCGTTTTGCATAAATGTGGTTGAATTTTGTTGATGCAGCGTCCAATTTCCTCCTTCAAGGTGTTTGTCGTCGCGTCCTTGTTGGCATAAACCTTAAACCTCAAAAATCCCCAAAGAAAAAAGTCCAACGGCGTATAATCGCATGATCTGAGAGGCTGATCGCCAAAACGGGAAATTACACCACCAGGAAATGACTCATGCAGTAATTGAATTGTTTTTCGGGCTGTAGGGCATGTGGCATCGTGTTCTTGAAACCACATGTCGTCTACATCCATATCTTGCAATTTAGGCACAAAAACTGGATTATCGCGAGTACCAATAACAGTTATTGTTTGACCATCCGCATTTTCGAAGAAGAATGGTCCGATGATACCTCCAAAATCCGAACCAGACATTGACACGCCTTGGATGCATTTGGATGTTCTGAACCCTAAATGCAATAACTTTGTCGATTAACGAAGCCATGAATATGAAAATGATTCTCATCGCTGTAAATAATCCATTCAATGAACTCTTTTCGCTTTGCGTGGTTAGTAGACTTCATTCTTCAGTCAACTGAGTTTTGTAAGCATGAAGATGCAAATCTTTCTAGAAAATACGCTGCGATCTTCTCGAAATGTCCAATTCTTGACTAGTTGCGGAATTGATGATCCTGGACTGTCAGCAACACTCTCACGAACTGCTTCCATGTTTTGTATTGAATTATTTGTTGAAGGTCGGTCAGAGTGTTAAAGACCACTAATTGATCCAGTCTCACTCAATTTTTCAATTATTTCCTTCGCAGTTGATACAATTAAATCACTATTCCGACTACATGACTACAATGAAAACGCGTTGTTTTTTCGTGTAGCGCTTCAATTTTAATAACCCTGAACTATCAACTGTCACGCTGTCTTATTTTTTCGTTGGCAACATATTAGCGTACAAATGGCGCAAAATTCAAATATTGTATTTTGGGATATTCGATATATTTGCTGAAAGTAAAAATCTATCTTGAGTATTTGAGAAACTGAAGTCGTGGAATAGATATTTAATTCAGATTTGTAGTCAGAATATGTAAACTCAATTTATTTTCTATGTATGTAGGGCAGAACAAATATTCGATAGCCTGACAACTAGTAATAATCTCTTTCTAACTCATTACACATATAGTCCGCAGATAGTTGTGTTCGAAATTATCATTAGCTAAAAACGTAACACTTATGGTATATCAAATCTTATATCTTTTACTACTGGAGACAGACTTATCAGACTCGTTCTCACCATAATCATCACAAGCAAGTTTCTATTCAAATGCCTAAATACAGCAGTGCAGTATAAAAAACTACACGATATAATTTTTATTTTAGAAACGTATTCTATATCATTAACAAGTAAAAAATGAAACGTTTCAAAGTATTTAGTTCAGAAATTGTTGCAGGTAGTAGTAAACTCGTTAGTGGTTCTCGAAAGCATGTGTATGTTGGTCCGGTCAAGGATTAACTGTTAAGTCTAATAGTGGAAGTTAGTAGCAGGTGCATTAAGGCAGGCAGCTGTAAATAATTATGTTTTTACTCTGTTTACTGTTCCTAGACTTCCGAATTTCAGTAAAAAAAACATGTTATCTAGTTAGAAATCAGTCGACCTTATCAGAAGTTTTACATATGAGTGAGTTCGTTTAGCTTTACATTTTAAGAAGTTTCGATATAATTTTGAGGAAGCAACGTCTTTTCGATTTATTTCGATTATTAAACTACGTATGATAATAATAAAATAATACTTATTTTTTATTTGCGCTGTCGACTAGAAAAGCATTACTAGCAATCTTTTCAATAATGTTATTTTGGATATTCTTCGTCGATAATATTCATATCTACTGATGGAGATACTGTTGTAACAGTCCTTTTCCCACTTCTTGTGCTTGTGAAATCTTATAAACTACAAATGAGAAGTTTCCTGCAGGGTGGGTCATTTCTTCAGATGAGTGCTGCAGGCACTGCAACCAATTCTGGTTTATTACTTTCCTCTGTATATTCATTCGAGAAGTAGATTTATTCTCTGTGACTAAAAGACTAAAAAACAAAGGAATCTGAATCTCAGGATTGCAAAGTCCCCGTACTCACCCAGAATGTTCGAAGTGTTCTTCCCAGTTGCAATACCAACAAATCTCTACTAATTAATTCTCTCATATATTTTTATTCAGCATTTCATTAGGCCTTTTCTATGATAGAAAAGTCAATATTTGCTTCGTTTGGTATTGAGTCTTCATATTCACGATGTTTTTCTTCACCCAATCAGTATTTTTGAAATGAATAATAAATATCGAAAATTTACAATTTCTTTAGAAAATCTTTGGATAATAGCTAATATTTCTCAAAGTTGATTAATGGTGGAAAACTAAGGCTTTAGGCCGGTCGTCCTTTGGACGCGTTTTCATCAGAATTGGATTCGAAATCGGATAAGAACTATTTTCCAAAAGATAATCATCCATTTTATTAACAATTATAATAAATCAGTATGTACGACTGACTTCGTGCAAAGCAAAAACTTGTCCACTATACGATATCATATGTGCGAAATCTGACAAAATTATTAGTCCGATTTCTGACGAAAATAATTTGGACGAAAACCCATCCAAAGGACGGCCGGTCTTAGACTCCACCAGCTGCACTAATTGAGGTTCATTTTGCAAGCTACTGCAATTAAGTTTCCAAGAGAACCATCTTACTGAATTTCTCTAATATATTGTTAAAATTAATTGAAAATGAGTAACCAATATTAATCGGTTATATTTTATGTAACAATTTTGACAACCAAAATGTTAAATAAATAAAATGATGTAAATTACTGAAATTTTAAGTTATCTACTAGAAAATCACAAAAAACAAATAATATGGTTACAATTTTTTTTATTGACTTAATATGCAGTAATAAAAATATGTCATATTTTTGTTTTTTTCAATAGCGGGTTATTAGAATGAACCTTCAATTTTGTTGTAAGTAGTGAATTTATGATTAAAAGCTGCATTAATACGTGACCGCGACTGACACCGTAAATGGCCAATGATTAATCAATCATATCTGCTGTGAATGTAAATAGTTTATGACAATAAGTTTATTGACCTCATACCATTTATTCTCATTACCTCTTAAATAAGCGTTTAAACTGGATTGGTCAACATTTCTCTGACAATATACATGTTGGTTAAAATTATCGCAAAACATAATAACAAACACAAGAAGATAACACTAACACAAATTTATATGGCATGACATCCTTATGTTATCCTTATTCCAGGTTTTTCCGTGTTGCACTTCTTTAATTTTAGTTAGGAACCTTCTCTTGCCGTCCTCTGTCCTCGGGCTAGGCTCTTTGGTGGCCGGGCTATCAGAACCCCTAAATCGTCCTTGATGTTGATTAGTCCAATGCTTGCAGTCTGCAACTAACGGCCAGGTACATAGGCCACCAGTATTTTCATTAACTACCATGCAATAGAGAATCTTTATCATTGTTTCATCTCCTACATGATAGATTCACAAAATATTCCAATTAACCAATGATTCTTCTAACTCCAACATAAAATTTTTGCCTGATTTTGTTATGGATATATGACAATTCTAAAATTCGCGATCTAACGCTATAGTATTTGTTTGTGATAATTTTGGCTATTATAAACTATAGAAGACTGCTCAACGAATTACGAGAGCCTCGATATATATTTTACGAAATATTCAAAATATGTATTATATGACAAGTTGAAATAAAGGTGTAAAAACATGTTTAAAATATTTATTACTACCTCGTAAACGTTTTTTTTTTGCAGTTAAACATGAGGTTGTCTGGTCTCGAAGGGTATTTGCTTATCTCTCCTAACTGTGTGATGCTACAGTCTAACTTTATTAGAAACATTACTCTTGTTTTTACCCCCACAGTTTTGACTACATTCAACGAACCTTCGCTATGAGATTTTGCCAGTTTAGGATCATTAAAATGCGAATGTTGTACATTTTTCATTTTTTTTGTCAGATATAAAGTACCTGGGAAACTCCCAGATATATTCTGTTTCTGTTTATGTGGAAATTTAAAATCTCTTTTAAAAATATGCTATTTTAAGGGATGCGGACTGTGACTCTATTGCAGACAAGTTTCGTAACTGAACTGACGACATATTTTATGAAATATATGTCAAGGGTTCACCCAGCTAGCTGCTATTCATAGAAGGGAAGTAACGTAGTCGGTGACTGTTTTCAATTAAGAAGGCCTAATTTTACTTTTTTTTAATCACCTTACATATGTACATAGCAAATTTTTGATAAGAAAATTAAAATATGTAAAGTATATTTTTACTTTACTTTAATCTATATGAGATTAATTCTGTACATGTTCTCCTTTATACTATATTAATAATAATAGTCTATCCAAATAGTACCGATTGCGATGGTCAGATATATTGAAATCTCTAATTAGTCTCGCAAACTACTTACATATTCTTATTTCTGACGTCACTTTAAACAAAGAACAACACGAAATTCAACCATTTGTGCATTTTTTGTTTGTTTTCGAAATGGCTTTATTTTAAAAATGGAATATTTCGATTTAATTAACTTTATTGGTTGGAGTGTATTATTTTTTATTTACATTTATTACAAACGTTGATATTACAAACTTACAGTAAGTTTGAAAACCCATCCTTTTCTCTTGATAAGAATGAAACACTTTCGACCTCGGCTAGTATTATATTATTTACATACAATACATTTTTATATTACGCAAATATATTCGTACATGATTTTATATCCAATCGAATAATGGTAACGTAATTCTGGAATAAGATTGTATTATACACTTATAATTCTAAAGCAGGTCTTAGACGGTCAAACATTTGATCAAAAGATTGAGTCGATCGATTGACGAGCGCCAAACTTTTGTTCAAAACTCATTCGTAGTAGAGTTTCTGTGTAAATACTGAAATTATGTAGCTACGTTTTTGTAGCTGATCAAATATAGTGTGTACCTACATACCTACCATTAAAACAATGGTTTCCAAAACAGATTTAGGTTTCCTTGCCTTGACATTACTCACATATTTTATTTTCTTAATAAAAAACCGTCCTTTTCGTTTTTTAATATTATCTCGCTTATTGTTAGAGATGGACCCGACAAACCATATATGACTGTGCTCGACAGGGAACTTTCTATCCAAATGTGTAAAAATATACAGGGTGTTCTATTTAAATTAACAATGTTAACATCCGCGGCCATTTTGTTTGAACTTCATTTGTTTTTCTACTATCATATTCGAAAATTTCATAAAAAATCGTGCAACTTTTGTATTTCACATTTTTTTATAACTCTTAAAACAAAAATGTTAAAGTGGGGTCAAAATATAGTGAAGCACTCTGTACCTAGTTATAAGTCTGTGTAGAAATTTTATTATAAGCAGATACCTAATGTTGAAGTGATAAATTAATAGGAAGAACGCTTCTGTGTCTTTAAATTAAAGCTTTTTTTTTAAGATTTCTTCGGTTAAATTCCTTATTTACTATTTATTTAATTAAAAGACTGCATGATTAATGATTATTAATAATTATTATTGGAAGAAAACTACGATTCAAAAACATTGAAATAAACATAAGTATATTGAAAGTGTTTAATAAAAAAACAAGTTAAAGGTTTTTAAGAAGAAACTCAAAGTTTAATTTAATTTTGTTAGTAGAAGTAGAAACATAAGTAATTAATAAAAATATTGAATAAATAATAAATGTTAATGATGATTGTTAAGTATAATAGCATATTTATATTTCGCATTGCAATACCAAAATTATGACTTTTTTAAGTTTTAGAAATTTCTCGAGAATTCGAGAATTCCTGGGAATTCGTAGTCGAGAATTCTCGAGACCCGAGAAAAAAAATAGGCCGAGAAATCAGAAACCCTAAGAGGAAACGACAGTGGTCTTCTTCAATCATTTGCGTCAATCAAACTCTCCATCAATCATCATCAATATTGCTTCAAGCGTCAAACGGGTTCCTCGACGGTCAATCATCGATTGACGCAATATTTAATCAAAATGATTGACTGTCTGGGGCAACTTAATAGACTTCATGTATTTTTATATCTTCAAAAATAAAAAAATCTTAACCGCAAGACCACTAGAGACCAACGGCACCATTTATGTTTTTTTTTAAGTTTCTAAAGGTTGGACGATTGACAATATCGATATTTATAAAAATCTAACAACAAAAATGTTTCTCACTTGCACATCTTTTATGCCGTATATAATTCTTATATTTTAAAAGCTCTAATATCTAATTTCATAAAGGGTGTCCCAAAATTCAGGCAAGAAGTCGTTTTGATAGAAAACGTAGGTTTTTGTAAAAAAATGTAATTTTTTTATTGATTCATAAAGTATACAGTATATGGTTATGTATGGAACAGCATATCGGATAAATGGCTTTGTTGGCACATGCGCCCTCTTTTGTTGAAATTTTTCATGAGCGTTTTGTATAATGCCACTGAATTTCGTTGATACAGTGCTCAATTTCCTCCTTCAAAGCATTGGTGGTCTTGGTCTTATTCGCATAAACCTTAGGCTAGAAAAAACCCAAAGAAAAAAGTCCAACGGCGCAGCGTTAAATCCCATGATCCGGACGGCTAATTGTTTCTCGAGTTCATTCACCATTAACTGTTATTACATGACTAGCCGCATTTTCGAAGAATGATGAACAGTGATACGTTGTGGATGTATTTCTTTCTCTACAATCACTCCTGTATTTTCTGAACTCCAAATTCGATAATTTTGTCGATTAACGAAGCCATCAAGATAAAAGTGAGCCTTATAACTGAAGACGACTTCGATCGAAAAATCAGTATTCACTTGTTCCATTCAACAAACTCTCTTCGCTCTGCGTGGTCAGTAGGCTTCAGCTCTTGAGTAAATTGAATTTTGTAAGCACGAAGATGCAAATATTTCCTGAGAATACGCTGTAAAGAGCTTCTCGAAATATCCAGTTCTTGACTACAATGCCGAATTGATGTTCCTGTACTCTCAGCAACATTCTTACGAACTGCTTCGATGTTTTGTGTTAAACGACTTGAAGCTAACTGTATCTGCCAAACATTGCTCAACTATGAAAACGCGTTGTTCTTTCGTGTAGTGCTTCACTTTTAATTACCCTGAACTGTCAGCTGTCATGCTCTCTCTTTTTCCGTTGGCGACACTTTGCCGCAAAATGGCGCGAAATTCAAATCTTGCGTTAGTTTTGGATCACCCGATGTTATGATAATGTGTTAGAAACAATATCTATTTATATTTAATTAAATTATTACGAACAGTTTTAACCTTCTTAATCTTTTTGTATTATACTTCTAGCAAATCATAGTTATACTCATATTATTATTGTACTACAAATAACAATTTTTATTACGTTTTTCTTCTCTCCTGTCTTTATTTTATAAACATTTTATTTTATTTGGTTTTCAGTATTTTCCATTTGTTGCAATAATTTATTTCAAATTTGTAAGGTGGAGGAAAATTTACATATTTCTATTCATTTCTTTCCACTTTACTCTACGTTTGCATATTTTATAATTACTCTACCTGATATCATTAAATAAACCGATTATCAAATACATATTCTTGATTAATTTTTGTATATCCATATTTATTCTTGACACTACCCTTTATCATTTTCCCAACATTTGTGATTAAATTTCAAGTTTCCACTTTATTTTGATATCTTCGGTAAAATCAAAACGCCAGCAAATTTTTATCAGACAGGCAACCCTAATGAGCACGGTGTTCCATAACATAATAAATATAAACGACCTTCGTGTATCGCTAAATACCAATTTCTCGTTTTGTTCTTTCCACCGCGCTTCGCGATAAGACTGTTGGTCTGATATTGAAGGGATCAGTGTGCACTTCTACTGTTCACTAAAACTGTTTAAGTACTACTGCAATGACCGGTGAATCAAAAGCTGATTATTTCGTTGTACAACTCTCAACAATGTAAGCTTTCGGAACATTATAAATCCGTCTATAGGTAGGCATATAACTTGTACTGGAAGAACAATATCAGGCCGATACGGTAAATAATATATATGGAGTGCAAAAATCTTAACAAGTTAATTAAAAGCTGGTAAAATGATGCATAATATTATCAGCGACGTTGCGATAAACTGTTAGGGCTGATTTGCATCGTTAAAAAAATAATAAAAATAAAAGAAATAGTTTTTCCTAAAACGATTGTTAACCTCTTTGACCCTTCAAAGATTGGACACGATACACAATTTTTTGGTATTATTTGATATAGAAAAGTTCTCTCAAAGTAGAAAGTTTCATATAAAATTTGAATAAAAACTAGCCAGTGGCTCCGGAATTAGAAAAAAATCCCGTGGGTTTAACTGTTACAAAAATAGTATACTTTACAAGAAATGAACATACCGTTTGTGAATAAATTGTCCATGAGCCGTGATAGCGATAAATGGAACAAGTTCACGAACGAAAAAAAAAAAAATGTCGAGTATACAGTGTATCAAGTTCTCCGATTTCTCTGAGTCTGATCTTGATTATACGCAGTCTTCATTAGTCCTCTTAATAGAAATTTGTATTTGCTATGTTTTTCTACCTGTCTCTCCAGAGCATGTCTAACAGTGCTAGAGAAATGCCAAAAACAACTTGTGTCATTGCTAATTTAATTTTCGTTCATTTGCTTTCTGGTTTTCTTTAATGAATTTATGTTCTATCACCACGGTAACGTAGTTGGACAAGCATGTGGTGGCAAACATTTCTCGGCCACATTCTGGTCCGGCTTCAATTCGTGGCATCGGCACTGGCAATGTCGATGGATAATGGGTGTGTGTTTTTTCAAGTGTAGCCTCCTTCCGTACAGCCTTTGGGTTTGGATTTGGGGGTTGTCTCATTTCTGTGGTGTGTTTTATGTTTTATGTTATGTTCATCACCTAACATCGAGGGACCTATAACTCAATAATTTTGTACATTTTGTGCTTCTTGATTACCTAGGGTTCAGTCATTTTTCCAGCATATTATATGCCGACTTCCATTCTCCTAGATTTTGTCTTAAAAGGCTTTTGCTGGAGCCATCTTTTCCCCATTTTTTTCAGTACATTATGCCCGTTCTACTATATTCTCTACTTGAGTCTATAGTGGCTTATGCAATACCTAGTTCTGTCAGATCTCATCTCTAAAATTATCTTTAACAAATACAACTGGCTCTTTTATTTAAAATATCCTCTTCACTATTTTTCTTGAGGCGGCGTTCTCTTGATGCGGTGTTTTTAACGCGGCGGTTTGTCTTTGCACCACAGTATGAAGTGATGGCAGATTTAACTCCCAAGTCAGTGATTTCTATGACAGTCAATTTTTGAAGTTTGTATTTTTTCTTTGTAGTCTGTTTGACCTTGAGCTACTGTAGCAAGTTTTTTAAAGCATGCTTCCTTAGATCTGATGACGTTGATCGTGCTACCATCTAGACGTGAACAGTCTAACTTCCCCTGGGCTGTCAACAATTGGACTGACCCTGTTGTTCTTCTTCTTCAGCAAATGTGTTCTTTGTTTATTTCTTGGAAACATTGATACACTGATTCTGGTAGAAATATATAGCTGAAATATTTATCAAAAATAAACTATTTTCTAAGTTAACCTTTTATATGAAGCAACAATATGCAAGATACTAAGAAATCAAAGGCGTTCAGTAAATATATACAAGGTGCGTTCAAAAGTAAAGAGGACTTTTCAAAAATAGGTATTTGTAGTGAGCAAATCTATTTACAATTACATCCGTTGGAAAGGTAGATCCTTCTCTGATGTACCATCAAAATTTCATGACATTTGGACGAATAGAGGCGATGTTATTGCATCTGAAGTGAAAGTATGTTTGTGTCATCAGTCCAATTCTGAGCATCGAACAGAAAGCTAATATTAAGTTTTATTTTAAACTTTCTAAAACTTTTACAAAAACGTTCCAACGGATGAACCATGCCCATGCAAGCAAGATTGTGATAGTTTATCCCATGGTGGAGTTCATGACTGATATAAGTGGTTTAAAAACGGTCGTGAGGACATAAATGGTGAGCAACATGTTGGCCAATCGAAATTCGTGATCACTGTTTTCATCAAAACTGTGCGTGAATCCAACAAAGGTCAGCCTAAATCCTAATTGAAATTCATGGAATTGGAATTAAGCATCTCAAAAGCATAAATTTATCACATTTTAGCCGAACATTTGGTGTACCGAAAAGTATATGCACGGTTTGTTCCGTAGTGTTTTCAATATGATTCAGAATCCCAACGCTAAAGTGCACAAAAGTCGGCACAGGGATCGTAGAACTCTATAGCGGAGTTAAATAAAAATATTACTAAATTTTGTCAAACTTAACAACGAAAAAAATAATGAAAAATAGGATTTAATGACAGAAAAAAATTCAAATATGGACAACTTTTTTTGCATTATTTTAAATCATTCATCCTACATTGCAATGATATTTGTATATAAAATGGGTCCCTATATTATTTTATAAACTGGAACTGTTCTCGTCATAGTGCGAGTTTAAAAATGTTCCAGAAAAACTGTCCATTGATTCCATAGCTTTGTGGTATGTAAATCCGAAAGACCTTGCTGAAATCTCCGCATTATAAATTATGCCAATTATCAGATATCTTTACCTGATATTCTCTTATCTTTATGGGATAAGGGAGCATAAACCCTACTAAATATGTAGTGCAACACTGCCAGACCTCATTAAGATATGGGCAATTTATGCCGATAATATTTAAATTTTGAGACTTTATGGCGGTTATAAAGTCAATAAAAAGTGAAACATTTGAAAAGCTTTTTAACGGCGTAATATATTTGGAAGCCTATTTCATAAAATTATGCTTGATAAAAAATAAAACCTTAAAGATACCTAAATTATTTAAAATATAAACGTATGTATGTGGTTTTAGGAACATTTGAAATAATATCCTACAGATGTTTAGATAAATTTATTTGTTTCCTCGGTATATTTGAACACAGATATAGTTAAGGGAAGATAAAGTACTAAATTTATATACAAATACGTAAATAAAATATTGACTTGTGATTCTATAAAGTTTCTATGATACTCTAAATATTTTGATTAATAACGGTCCAAATCAAATAATTTTGTAATAACTTTTTATTTTACTTGTGAAAAATTTGATGACCAATATTCGGAATTTTCTAATTTTTGAAAAATTTAAGAACTGTAAATTAGGGCAAAATAATTTTGCCATTTCGATTCAAAATGTTCGTCAATTGCCGAGAAATTAAAACAAAATAATTTACTTCTATCTGTTAGTCCACTGCTGATGACCTTTCAACATTGTTAATATTTTGGACTTGTGAACAGTTCATTCTGCAAAAAGAGCTCATGAGGCACAAAAGTTTTGTTTAGAAGCGATCTATCAGCTTTTACTTACAGCACAAACTCCTAATTCCAACGCAACTTAATGAGTTCTTGTTGAGATTTGCTATTTTATTACGTGAAGCTAGCTAATACAGTAACAAGACCTTTATTTCCAACAGGTATACGTACGCCTAATTATAGGAAATGCATGAAAAATGGAAGAAATGAAAATTGAAAATAAAAAATCATAAAAAAATACAAAAACAAATGTAGATGAATAATAATAAATGTCAAGCAAAGTACAAGCATAATCATAACATCATTAAATTTACAGGTTCAGGGAAGTAATGGTACAACTTTTAATTTTGTGAAGAAATATCATATTTGCTATAAATTTTAATAATTGCTAGCTACATGTATCGCTGATTTCATTAGAAGCTTGATGTGGAATGTTCGTACCTACTTTCAAATCTTCGTACTAATTAATATAAATATGTCAGTAACTCACTGCAATAATTCTATCATGGACAATATTATATAAAAATATTAGTGTCATAACTCTTTGTCTTAACTCTAAAGATAACATATTTGATTTGCTCAATAAAATTGTATTATCAATTCCCCTTCTGTGGTACAAACCGTCCTCTTTAAAAGATAAGTATTAAAAAAAAACGTTTTTGAACAGATTTAATAACATCAGTGTAATTGTTATATAATGGGTACCAAACAAAAACACAATATTCCAGCTTAGACCTAACCAGAGAATAAAAAATAATCTTAAGAGTATTTTCAGTATTTCTAAATGATTTGGTATTTCTCATTATAAATCTAAGTGCCCTTGAGGCAGAAAGCACAATATTGTTAATGTACCTATTACCAAAAACTAAGGCTACTGTGGAAATGGACGCCCAATATAGCTGTAGATTCAAGGTGATGATATGGAATACTAGCTTTTTTCTTAGTATAGGATACTATATTACAATTTTAAACATGATATACTTAAATGCGATATTTTTTACACCACTGCAATATGACATCGATAATATAATTGATTGTAAATGATAAGAGTCGTGAATCCTATTTATTTTATTGTAAAATTTAAAATCATCTGTGAAAAAGTTGGAGGTAATTAATTGAAGAGGCCCCAAGTTGGACCCCTGCGGAATTCCTGTATTTACGTTATAAACATAAGATTTAAAATCATCATACTTGATAAATTGTTTCCTGTCAGATAAATATGACTCAAAAAACATTGCGAAAAACTCATGCGACCAAGTTTAGAAAGTAAAGCGTAATGGTCAATCAGATCAAATGAGGAATCTGAAGTGCACCAAGTTTAAAGCTTATACTTTAGTGATCTTTAAACAATAGTCTAAAAACATAATATTCACTTCTAATAGTTGAATAATTGTAGAGCTCTTACAATTACTAAACGTTTTACAGAAAAAAATGGTTCTCTTGGTTTTTTCTATCTGTTCTGAGGGGTAACCAGTGAAATGCAATGGAGTTAATTGAGAAGAACGTTGAAAATCAATGTTTTGTTACTAATTTTTTTTTTAGTTGAGTTATTAAGTCAGACCAGGAATGGGTAAAGACCAAAAATGGTGGTAAGAAACTCCTAGGTAGAGGCATTCTAAGAAGTTCTTAAAAGGACCATTGATGAAGTCAACGTCACACCTACTAAACCAAAGTTGTAGATTGATAAGAGTGCCTAGTTTTACTATGGCAATTTTTCTGAAATGATTAATGTGTAAAAAATTAAAATAACCATCACATATCAGGACAAAAAATCAATAAGTATTGCACATATAAAATGTTCATCATTTTGAAAAGTCAATTTCACGAGTTCATTGTCAGTTCATGAGTGGAAATAATAAGAGAAACCACGCCAGTCCGTAGATTGAACCCGCGTTAATTCGTGTGACAAAAAGTACAACTATCTGGGATCTTATAATAGCCGTAAAATACGGTCGAGCTTTGTCCCCGGTTAAATGTGGCATTGTATATCAGTTTAACTTATGGGAATAACACTGACTCCAACATGTTATTTGCATAACTATGAACCATTACGAAAGAATTCATATTTAATGGCACAATTCTCTACGGATTATCCATCATATATTTTTGATAGATACGTCAGAGTATTAATATGCATGAATTGATTAATATGTATAGGAAAATATTTTTTGTGTGTATTATCATCTTGTTCTACATTTCCTTTGTACGAGATTAGCTTTTTATTAATTAATTCTTTAATATCAGTGGGGAAAAATAGAGTTTATGGGAATAAATAAAAAATCTATTATGTTTTTAAAACTTCTTTACGTGTAGACTCTTGTAACTCGTTACTATGAGATAATACATTTTCTAATTTTATCCACAACGGAATTTAAAAAAAAACGAAAATTAGGAAACAATGAAAATATTTTAAATATTTTTTTTCTTTAAAATTAACTTGATCACTTGGGAGGTACCTAATTAGAAATGTCACAGTAATTTATACATTTTGTGATATAAAACATTTTGTATGTTAAACGTCAGATGTCCTCAAGCCATGTTATACATAATTAAAATAGCCATACTGATGGTGGTTCTGTTGATGAATGCTGTTAGGAATTGACTGCATATTCTTTTAAGAAACTAAGTATAAAATAAATTTATTGAGCAGAACAGATTACAAAATCTTTAGGGGACTGCAGGTATAATATTAAAAGTGGTTCGCTGTAGCATACCCATTAATAAAACATCAACTAATTACTGTTTATTTATGAGCATTTTCGTTTAGCGAAATATTAAAACAAATTGCGCGGTGTGGCTAATTTTTGTCACCTTAATGTGCAGTATAATGGATATGAACAGCATTATATGTACATATATCATACTCATATTGAGTTTTGACGAATATTTGATAGTTTTCTATATGTTCAGTTTACTGAAAAGCTTAACGTTTAGGTTAGTATGTAAAGATGTAACAAAAAGCTTTAAAAATTGTGAAAGACTTCCATTCATAAAATTAGTTATTTTAAAATTTTATCTAAATCTATTAAAACAAAAAAATGCTAATTTTATTTTATATTAAATTTTGAAACCAAATAGATGTTCATTAAAAACATATATAAAAAAATACCTGTGGTGCCGAATTCTGATGCACTTACTAACAGTGTCTTTCAATATCACCGCCATTGTATATAAATTCTATGAATTTTTATATTAGGCTGTTTGAGATACATGTTCAAAAGAAATTGTTTGGAAAAGATCTAATAAATCACCCCTTTTTTATTATCGGAATATTTTTAAGGACGAGCCCGTATACTGCATCATTTCTAGTTCCATAAGCAGCCGTTATGAAAAATGTCTTAAACAATAAAGTTATACGAATGTTCCTGAGGCATATTTGTATTTCATCAAACAAAAGAACATCGCAAATGTGTTAAAATAAACAAACTTTTTTTAACAATCTATTCATTCGTTACACGATTGGATAGAACACTGCTGATTATAGGATTTGATGGGTGTTTCTCTAATAATAAGGGAGATATGGCCATGGCAATGGTCCCATGTCTATATGACTCTTTTGGGTATATCTACCTCCCTTATTTATCAAACCTTTTTATCAACGCAGTTGCAAGGATGTGTTCTGTTCAAATGGTTATCTTTAGAAAAAGAAAGGTCGGTATATCTCGCCACCTTTGTGATTTTAATTTTTTTAATTTGATACAAAATTATATCGCTTTATTCATAAAACTTTTATATTAAAATTTTTTTTTGGTAGTTTCATAAACTAATGTTTATTAAAAACTTGGAATTATTTTAAAAAATAATACAAATCTATCAGATTAGTAAGTATTTGTATTTATTGTTATTTTAAAACGCAAACTAATATTACTTACAAGCGGGGTATACAAGAGTGCAGTTTAAAATACGAATTATAACTATCTGGAGATCCGCAGGGATCGGTACTTGGACCTCTTCTATTTATTATATTTATGAATGATATATATTTAGAGACATGCAGATACATACCCTCTAATATGCTGATGAAATGAAACTATTTTCATCGTTGATACATTTCAAGATTGTTGTTATTTTCAATAAGAGTTGTCGAAAATACATATAAGGTGCCAAAATAATAAATATCTCCAAATGTAATGTTGTTTTACAAGAAAAAAGTTGCTATAAAGTTTGACTGTAATATAAATAATATTATTTTAAATAGATGCAGGCAATTTAAAGATTTGGGTGTTATCTGTGGTTGATTGTTTCTCATTTCAGTATATTTTTTTAGAATATTTTTAGCTGCAATATCATCACAGTATAATACTACATAAATCAAATTGTATTTTACTTTCATAAATGCAATTGCTTTAAACCCTTGTCTTATAAGGAACATTTGTATTCACAGAAGTGTATTATAGTGGTACGCTACTTATGCATGTAACTAAATCATATTTAAACTTTTCCACGCGAATCACTTTCTGATCACAGTTTGTAGAGAATCTAAAATATGTAAAATTTCTTTGCAAAAAGAGCAGTGCACATAGTCTATGAGGATATTGTGGATTAGTTGATGCCCTCGAACGGTGTGCGGAGGTTCTGGATCCACAATTTTCTCTTCAACAACTTTTTTCCTGCTTTTGCTATTTTCTATTCTAGTTCTCAAGCACTCTTACTCTCTTTTGGTCACAAATTTTCCTTTCTACCGACTCTGTTCTTCATCCGACATTTTATAGGTTAAAGCAATCAGATGTGCGAGCGATCACATATCTACTTAATTTCTAATCATAAAGAATATTTTTCTTAGCATTGACAGCAATAATTTTATAACACGGTAAGTATAGGGCCTCCCGCGTCCCGCTTCACCTTCCCGGTGAAGCACCCGATCCTCAATATTCCTGTCATTTATCTTAAATTATTTTGTGTTAATTTTTTAGCTATGTAAGCAATTAAGCTTGTATTTTTAAATCTGTTTTTAATTTATTATGATCTTTATTGTAATCTTTTATTGTTTCTTCTGCCTTTTAATTGGATTTGTCTGGGCAGCTGTACTTCAAATAAATAAATAAATAAAATTTTGGAGGTTTAGGGCAATTAACGGCTATAATTGCGTTACAAACAGAGAAACACACTGTACATGTTTTAAACATTTAGAATAATGCAAGTAGATAATATCTAATACGATACAGAGAATAAATGTTGATCTTGTAGAAATCGATATTACCGGGAACTGAAAGATTTAATGTGTCACGGCCAATTAGAATCGTCACATTCACCCTGCAGACTGTAACATACAAAATCCATTCAAATCGGAATTGTTGCAATCGGAACGTTTGTGGCACAGGTATACTATTAATAATTTTAATGAACCAATAAACCGACCTTTTGAACTACCCTATCCGAAACCCAGTATTATCGACCGTTCTCTTGCGTATGGGAGGGGGCGAAACTACCCTCCATTCGACCGAAAGTCTGACACCTCTGAGAAGTCACGCAGAGTCGAAACAAAACACTCCCTACAAGGATTAGAGATTGTCACTTGTCTTCAGATGAGTGGATCTTGAGAACAATAAAGTGCTACTCGACAGCTATATGAAGAATTTACAAACTTCGCCGTTTTAAGGCAGTACTTTTCGTTCTCGATATTCACTGTAATAAATGTACGCTTTCAATGGAACGCTCATTCCGGGACGAGCATATTGAAATGAGAATAATAAAACATATTCGGGTTTGCGCAATATAACACATTCAGACAGACTCTGTAAAATATGTATTTTAAGGTCCTGAACTGAATGCATGGATTTATATTCCGCCTTTAATACCCCTCAATTACATTTTGCAGTCTTGTTTTGGAAGACAAAGATGAAAAGAGGTGAAAGCACTCTATAAAGAATATAACATATAATAATATAAATACAGTTAGTATTTTATCTAGAACAATTGTAAAATATCTAGTAACATATTTAGATTACCATTTACGATGGTGTAAAGGTTTATAATCAGATTTACACAAATTTATATAAATGCAAAATATATTAGATATACAAGGTGTTTCAAAAAGGTGTTGCCAAACTTGAGGTGATTATGCATACATTCCGGAAGAAATTTTTTGTATATAAATCCCTAATCGGAAGTGAGCCGTTTTGGCCCTGGAGCAATTTTTATCCAAAAACGTAATGTTATTACATCGACCCCAAAAGGCTTCTATATTTAAAAAAGTTTTTATTAAGGATAACGCAAAAATAATAAATTTTTAATAATCATTCAAAACGGCTTGTGGTAGGTTGTTCTTTAGTTCGATGCAAAATCTCTTTCTCAATAACCACTGTCCGTGCAGTTCGTGGATGTCAACCTCCTATGTCTGGTTTAAAGTTGCCTTTTTCTGTTAACCAACGATGGATTGACGATTCGGAAATCGCTCAGCTTCTCTAACGTTGCATCTTGCTTCGCCATAAATACAATGCATGTCTGCATACTCTTCGAACGTAAGTTGGTTCATTTCAACAACTCAGAAGCAAAATTTCGTCGCAAACAAAACAAATGTGAAACACTCAATTAGGTCCGATCATATATTCTGCAACAGCTCTGTTCATTTGTTTCAATGCGTGGGAATGGTAAATCCTTCACTGATAAACTGTCAATATTTCATGGCATTTGGATCAATAGAAGCGAAGATGAAATGATAGTATGCTTGTGTCATCGGATCATCGGTGCAAAAATGAGCATCGAACAAAGAGCTAATTTTAAGTTTTGTTTAAACTTGGTAAAACTTTTACCGAAACGTCTGAATTGATGATAGTTTATCCCGTGGCAGAGTTCATGAGTGGTATACGCGGTTTGAAAACAGTCGTGAGGACATTAATGATGAGCAATATGTTGACCCAAAATCCGTGACCACTGCAGATTTCATCAAAACTGTGAGTGAATTTATCAAAGATCAGCCAAAGCCTTCATTGAAATTCATTTAATTGCTATGGAGCATCTCAAAAACATCAATTTATCACATTTTAGCCGAATTTAGGCTACCGAAACGTGTGTGCACGTTTGTTTCGACTGATGGTCAAATATTGCTCAGAATTTAACATTCGAAGGCCATCAGCAAGGAGGCTAAAAAGGACAAATACTTCCTTTACGACATTGTAACTGGTGATGAAACGTGGTGTTTTCAATATGATCCAGAGACTAAGCGCTAAAGTGCCGAGTGGAAGTCGCCAGACGGGTAAAAATCCAAACATTTTATATTATAAATACATATTAAAATTTCACTATTCTTTTAGGAAGTATTGCGGTCAAAACTAGCGGAAAAAATTATACAAATATCCCTTTATTGAACTGAACTGAACTGAAAATTGCATGTGTATTTTATATATCCTTTATAAAAATCCGCTTGATTAAATAAACCATTTTTATTAAAAAATAAAACACAATTAAATTTTATTAACATACGTAATGTTATTTCCATTGGCAAAATTTACTGCTTCAAGACATTTTTTTTTCAGAAAAATTTTTTATCCTTCAAGTCTATATAAATAAAATAAAAATTAAATGCTGATTGTTGGTAAGTGCATCACTTAAGAACGTTTGGACCGGTTTGGCTAATTTTAAATGTTGGTAATAGTCCGAATAAGGTTTTTAGGGAAAGAAACATTGGAAGAGTTGTCCAAAAAATTGGAATTTTCGGAAAAAACTAAGTGCTTATCACAAATTTATTGAAATTTGAACAGGACGTCGTCGTAATAGAATTTCTTTCAAAATTAGGTATCTTCATGCTTAGTTTATCAATTCCATAACATTTTAAAATATCGCAAAAACTACTAAATATAAAAATCTGATGACAAGTTCTAGAGCGTTTGATTTTCAAGACAAATCCATTTTATCTTCATTTGTTTTTGATCTACGCTTCTTCTACAGTTAATGTAAAGTCCTACATAATATTCGTTTTTGAATTTAACTATAATTAGTCACCATCTAGAAAGATAAAGATTTTTCAGATATTCAATGATAAACAACAATAAACAGCTTTATAGAAAATTATACATTTAACTTTATTTTCACAGATTCCTATAATTAAAAATAATTCTTTGCATTTTCAATTTCTGCAGGGTTGTAGAAGAGGACCTGGCTACGCTCTTGAAAATATGGGAAATACGGGGTGTTTTATATAAAAATCAGTATATTTTGACTTTACGAAACTGAGAGGAAGAAGGAAAGTATTCCTTAAAGAAATAATAAATTTTATTGCATTTATAGTTCCTATATCTCTGTAAATAAGTGCATATATTTTGGAACGCCGAAAAAATCCTTGTAGACTATGGCCAACTGCAACACTCACTTGCGTCACCTTTTTCGGATTAACCGCATTGGATACCCGAGGTAGAAAGACATTGGCGGCGCCGGCGTGGCGTTCCACGTAGCAGCTTGCATACTGTGTTTTGTAGTTACGAAGGCGTTATTGACTTATTCTTTTCTTGGAATTCTATCTCGACTCTCAAGTTTGCTTCATAGCTCCATAATCATGAAATTTAGAAGGACATATTCGATTTAACTTTAGTAAATTTCTTTAAATTCAGAGAAAAATACCACAGAAATGAACATTCTCTCCTAACTAAAAAACAAGTGCAGTTAACAAATAACTGATTGATGCCTTGAAAATCGAATTTAAGAACGTGTTATCAGTTCCCCTTTATTTTTAATAATTTTCAAGATAAGGTCGAACTTGACTCACTAAGTTTATACATTGGTTAAGTTGAGTTTGACTTTTTGAGACTGTCATTTTATTTATGTATTTTTAACATAAAATTTCAATTGGGAATAAAAATTTAATATATCCTATGTAAAAAAACTATGGCTTTAGAGCTGAAGGTTTACGAAAAATGTTATTCTTATTTGTACGTTGAAAAAGTAATTTTTGACAAGTTGTAGTAGGTATGTGGGTTTATTTAAAAAATTTAAACACTCTTTTATAGAAAAACAGTACATTTCTTTTAGAGACACTAATTATTATATTTTTTTAAAGAAACGTATAAAGCCGGCTGCAAATGATGAAATAAATGTGTTAAATATTAGAAGATTACTTTTCTGAAGTCTGTAGCTCCATGTTGTATCATACACACGGTTTAAAAATATGAATTATGAGCACATAATAATTATCAACGTTTTATACTATACTTCACTGCAACCGCTTGTAGGTATACACTTGCTATTATTTTATACTTGGGTCTAAAGAGATTACAAAATTCAGTCTATGGAAATAACCTAATGGAGTTCATTTCACACCAATGTAGTCGTTAAAGTAGGTGCAGCGTGCACATTGTGTGACGTTTGTGTAGCTTTAGTGAATTTTTGTCAAGTAAAGACATGCTTTCGAATGTAATGACATGCAGTATCCACAAGATAAGGCAATTATTTACCTTTAACAAGTATTTTCATTTAGTAAACGAATAATTAAAGGATTTCAATTTCTAGGTGAAACAACAAAAAGACATCAACACATTTTAATCCATATTTTACATTATTATTTTTACCGTATCTCTTCCAAAAATTTCATTTATAGACAGTTGAGATCTTGATGTCGGGAATAATAATTAGAAAACCTTTTCGTTCATGATGGAAGTTTACTAAATTTCCAATAAACTGTAGGCATATCTTCCTCTTTTTAATAAAAACGCTTCGCGTACCTATTAAGTCGCTTAATATTTTATCATCTTAGTGACGGAAACTTTGAAATTAATCTAATTTGGATAGAATATGGTCATTAGATGCTTTGTATGTTGCGTGGTTGCGGTTGCGGGTTGTCGTATGCGGTAAATAGCGCCGGTCTCGCATGTGGTTTTCGCACAAAGCGATGCATTATCGCATTGTCCATGCCATGCTTTATGACTGTATTAATTCTTTGGTCCTAGTGGACTGCCTTTCGTAGCTTTAGTTATAGGGTACAAGGTTTCAAATTTAAATACTGTTTTCTACATTTTATTACTTCTAATAAACCTTTTTCCATCACTTATAAGGGTGAAGTTTAATTCTTTCTACTGCAATTTATTTCATATTTGAATTGGATAAAATGCAGATATCGCGAAAATTCCTGTAAAATTAGAACATGCAATCAGAAAAGTATTTGAACAGTACTTTACATATTAAAAAAGATTCGGCGATAATCATTCAGTCGTTCATCTTCCGGTTTGAATAAAATTCACCAATGATTATTTTTTACTAAACTCGGATACTTTAATATGAATCAGATAGCATCATTAATTACGAAATCAATAATGTATAAATATGGCATAAGTTTGACATCTAACATAAAAATAGGTAATCAACAAAGTAATAAAGTTCATCTTTGAGATTGGCACAGTTCTATATTTATAATCTGAAAAGTAATTTCATTTTAGAGAGGTTCAATCCATTAACATTCATAGGAAACTTTTTGCTTGAAATTACATTTCCTATCTCCTATTTATATGTATAAATTATGTTAAGAATGATATTTTTGTGCAGAAATACATCCTTACCTCACATGTCCATTATATTCTGATAAATCTGTTGATATATTTTCAAGGACTGTATATACAGGGTGTTTCACATAAGAACTGATTCAGAGCAGGGGCATGGAACCATAGACCACCTAGACTGGCTAATTGGAGATTATGATAAAGGCATTTGGGAGCCTAGTTGTCGGTAGCCCAGTATCTGGAAACTTGAGCTGTACGTGTCTCTTTGATTTCGATAATTAGTTATTTTTTCATGGGCAAATGTATTGTTGTAGGACATTGTATAAGTAGAAGTGCACAAGTTGGTGAAGAGAGCCGAAAAGTTTCCTTCTCTAGATAAGTAAAATAAGCAATATATAAAACGTAAATTTGAGCCATTATATACGCCATTTCTAGGATAAGGTCAGAGTATTCCAGGGTTGACTTTATAATTTTGTTCGCACACATAGTGCAATGGTAAACGTGATATTATTATAAATTGTTAATAAAATAATGAATAAATGATTGCAACATATTTTTAATAATTATTTACTTTACGTAAAATTTTTCCAATTCCCGTAATTTTGAGGGAGCTGAAAATTAATGTGGTATTATTTTTTGCAATCGAAAATATAGCAAAAAATTAATTTCAAATTCATGTTCAGCATCCTACGGTCCCCACAGAAATTGTAAAGCATGCAATTAATAACTTAAAAAATAAAAAAAATCAAAGGATGTTTATGACATATGTACTGAAATAATTAAATCAATACAACCTGCAATTTTAAAACCTCTATCAGCCTTAATTAATATCAGTATCTCTGAAAATGTATTTCCTAATTGCTTAAAAATTTCTAAGGTAGTCCCAATATACAAAAAAGGGAACTATAATGATCCATCTAACTACAGACCCATTTCTGTCATCCCCTATTTTGCACAGATCTTTGAAAGTATCTTAAAGAATCAGATAGTCAATTATTTTGAGAGAGAAAATCTTTTTAATAATAATCAATTTGGTTTCAGAAACAGCCTTTCAACAACTCTAGCCATTGAGAAACTGACTAGTGTTATAAATTCTGGCTTTGAGCAAAGACAATTTATGTGTTCACAATTTTTAGACCTTACCAAAGCTTTTGACTGTGTGTCCTATGAAACTCTTACAAATAAATTGCATTACTATGGCTTTACAATTCAGAGTACCGATTTGATAACATCATATCTTACCAATAGGCAACAATATGTAACCCAAAACAATGACAGGTCTACTTATCTCACTCTTAATGCAAAAGTACCACAGGGGTCTGTGCTTGGGCCTGTACTATTCCTGATTTACGTGAATGATTTGTCACGTTCCATTGATAATTCTTTATTAACTATTCAGTTTGCAGATGACACTAATATCACGGGTCAAGGGCTTGAACTGACCGAGCTCCTAGATCGAACCAAACAAGCCGAGTTAATGATGCAGGATTGGTTTCTTTCGAATCATCTAAGCCTAAATAGAGCTAAGACAGAAACCATGATATTTAGTTTGCGGGATATTGATCTCTTGGAAAATCCGAAATCTGTCAAATTTCTGGGAGTATATCTAGACCCTAAGCTATTATGGAATCACCATACAACGCATGTTTGCAACAAATTATCAAAAAACCTGTATTTGCTACGTAATTTGACTCATCAAGTATCAGTACCAACTTTGGTTACAGCATACCATGGCCTCATTCATTCTGTTTTATCTTATGCCATACTAATATGGGGTCATGCTACTTCAGCTTGTAGTGTATTCAGCTTGCAAAGAAAAGCTATAAGAATAATATCAGGACTTAAATAGAGAGATGACTGTAGACAGCAATTTATTTTGTTGAAAATTATAACACTCCCTTGTGTATATATATTAGTGTTTGCTGTATGTAAAGAGTCATGTCGTAATGTATCCAGCTCGTAGTGAAATTCACTGTCACGGTACTAGATATAAAGACATGCTTAATAATGCGTACCTGAGGCTTGGTAGAACAAGAAACGGAACAGCATACTGGGGTGTTAAATTGTATAACGATTTACCACATGAAATAAAAACTTTAAATTTTATTAGTTTTAAGCGTAACGTGAAAGAATTTTTATTAAGACATGCTTTCTATAGCATAGATGAATTTTTAAATACAAATATGCAGTAGATGCATCCCATCTGTTTCCGGTCTATTCTTGTTTTAGTTATTTGTTGCTTTATTATGTTGTTGTTATTATTATGTTGCATCTATGTATTCTAGTTGTCAGTCTTTACTGTATTTTTACGTTTGACTATTTAGTTAATGTTTGTATTGTATCTATTGTATGTGTGTTTTACATTTTGATTTTGTATTTTTAGACGTTAGATTTTAATCTTACTCTTACTATAGGACTCTATGTTTCCCCTTTCTTTGTTTTTTGACTTGTGTAAATAATTTTGTATACCTAGCACCAATAAACTAAACTAAACTAAACTAAATTAAACATCCTGAAAAAGGGGGGTTGGCAAAAATTGATTAGCGTTTATGGTAAAATACATAATTTACAAATTTGTATACCTACTAGCTTCGATTTTTCGAATCTAATATATTAATTTTTACAGATTTCAAAGAATGTTGAGATAAAGTACAGATAGGTGAAAGCTTTTAAAAAACAGGATTGGATACCATCAAAATTTTCACGTATATGTTCACGTACAATTACTTTGAACAAAATTTTTTAATTTTCAACAAAAATGTAGTCCGCAAATTAACAAAAAATGCAGTTCCCAGATTAATTCTACCAGAAATAATAAGTAATTATACATACGCACAGTTTGTTCAAGTTTGATCTAGAACACTCCTGTAACAATTGCCTGGACTGTGCGATTTGAATGATTTTTTTTTTGCATGTAGGACTCTCCCAATACGTAGTGAACATTTTAATGCTCACCATATAATTTTATAAAAATTATCTTCACAGACTTTCTTATGAACATGACAGTCCCAATCTTCAGATTCTTTTACGTCTCCTATCAACCTACCACGTCGCAGTTATCATATTCTGACCTAAGTAGTACATCTTCGATGTCAACTTTGAATATCACGGATAATGAAAAGATTATTATATAAACATTTTAGAAACTAAAATATGAAGTTAGGCGGCTTTCCTTCGTTTCCAATAAACAAAAAAAAGATAACCCGCAGAAAATAAACGTCGTTTAAAAAAAAAAATGACAATTTAAGAAACACAAAAAATAATATATTTTTTAATAACTATAAAAACAGTACACACTACACAAAAATAAAAAACTTTCCGAATGTGAACATATTTGAAAATTTACATGAACATCAATTTGATAATTCTCTAAGAATTGTAATCATTTAATAGAACTTGTAAGGGTTGTATGTGAAAAGTATACCTATTGATGTGAGAATAAATCATGAAGTCAAAATATTTATTTCAGTATAAATATAATATTAAATAAACTAACATTACTTAAAGGACAATAAATATATTTAAATTATTTTGTAGGTTTATTTAACATAAGTAAGACGTTAAAATATATTATTTTCTGAATTCCAAACTTGAAAAATGAATATTTGTCATAAGTGTAAAAATATTGTTTAATCCGGACCTGTCGTAGATGATCTAAGGTATGCGCAGTCAGATTACCTCGCACACTCCACTTCCCCGAAATTTGCAATCACTGGTACTCGTGCATTGGAATTACCTAGATACAGCCAGTCTAGGTGGTCTATCAGGGGAATCCAAATGATGAGTTAACGCAACTTACCTTTATACTAAGCTACACTCCTGACAAGTTATAGGCCTTGAAATTGGGGTTTAAAATTTCCAAAAAAATCGATCTCAGTATACTTGAACTTACAAAAACCAAATTTGGTACACGGTGTGAGTGTACCAAGAGCATTGATTGACAGTAAGTAGAGTTCAACTGAAGCATCTTAAAGAGTTGATAGGAGATGATGCACCATTAAAATGTGACAGAATTTTATAACACGTTGGCGGACTTTTCTTACTCTTGTTAGTTTTCAAAAAACTTTGTCGTTTTCAACAAAAACGCGAATAACTAATAATACGTTTTGTAGCTGTGTTATTAAAATCATCAAAAATTTAAAAGTTTCTAAATATATTGGTATACGTATAATTATGTTATTATATTGCACTTCGTTACAGCCTTAGTTTGGAATCTGATCTTGTTCTGGGGCTAGATTCTGGGGGAGCGGAAATATCTTAAATTGAAACCCCAATTAAATAAATAAATAAATACTTTTCTTACAAAAATGTTTCCATTTGAAATGTGTGATACTGCATATGTATTTGCTTATATAATACACATTTCTGTAAAGGTTATCAAATACATTTATTTTTGATTTTTTCTCCATGTTATGTGGTTGGGATTAAAATAAGGCTATTTAACTAAACTTACCTTTAACTTATGTTTCTTAGTTTCGCCACTAGACGTCTCCAAATTGGGTAAAAAAAATTTTTTTACAAATAATTTTTAAATTAATTCGATGTATAACTAACCGAAATTTTAACAATGTTTTCAAGTTCATTTTCAAAACATTTCACTTTTTTTTATAAAAGGGCAAGATATTATTTTATTTTTTCGGTTGGAGGTAAAGGAGCGGCTGCAAGCGTTCAAGTCATTCGATTCCAGAAGTAAAGGATCATGTTGTCAGGGCCAGGTGCCGTTGCCGGCGACATAAAATGCGATAGAGATGTGATCTAGAATTTTAGCTTGATATAATTCGATTATTTTTCTTTCAAATAAATCGTTCTCCTCAATATCGCAGGAAATAACATCTAAAGATTAGCCGCTGCCGATTTATCACAGATTTTTGCTGTTTCCTTCCTACAGTAATTCTTGTAATTTTAAAAATAACAATCGAGTGTAATTTATATCAAGGTTTAAGTGGAATCTGTTCAATGAACGTCCTTTGTCAACGTAACTGATAACAAATAAAATGTAAACAGTTTTAAATGAGTGTGGTCTGCGTTGTTTACGTCATGTTAAAGGATTATTATATTAATTCTAATTTATTCAATTTTTTTCTGGATTTTCATAATTGAAGTTGAATCCCTGAAGTTCACACTTTAACAATAGACAAAATTCGCCAAAACATTCCTGAGGTCCGGAATATATTAAAAGTATTACATCTTCCAGAACGGCCATTCTTTATTTTAATGAAGAATGAATAGATCGATTGTTGTGTTATTTTCAAAGCGAAAAAAGAATATGAGAAAATGATACTTGTATAGGGGATAACTTATTTTCTCCTTAATTATCATTTCAATAAATTTTTAAGTTTTATGATAAGAATCGAAAGAACTAGTATTTTATTTTGAAAGAAAAATGAAAGGGACCTATTTTCTAAAAAATTGGATGGGAAAAGAAGATTCTCTTCTTACCTGCATCAACGTTGGTCCTTTTTGTTGATATACGGTCTATGCAGTCTTTGTTTTCAGAAAGTGCAATTTATATTTTGTCCGAAAAAGCCGGACAAGAATTCAAAATCGTTTGCACCAAAAGTGGGGTCTTTATGTTTTTCTGGTCGCTAAAACCGAATTTGCAATAAAAAATCTTAAATTCAAGATGGTTGACGCAAAATGGCGTATACAGGGTGTTAAGTAAGTATGTACAGTGTACAAAAAAATGTTTGCCATTGACTTTTTTGTAATTTTTATATATTTTTTAAATTAAGCAACTAAAAATACAATTTTTTGTCTCTTGAATGTTTTTCCTATCGTGATTATTTTTTGTAGAAAAAAAAATAAAATCCACTTAATTGCATATCTCTGGACCACACATGAAACATGGGGAAAAGTTTTTTTTGGAAATTATAATTTTTTATAATTTTTTATTAATAACATGTAACATCTAATAACATAAAGTACAAATAACACTGTCAAATTACAACAAAATTGGATAACGGGTATTTAAGATATTTATGAAATAGCATTTTTTTTATAAAATATTAACACCTTGTATCTTGAAAACGAAGCATCTGCGGACCAATGTTTATATGAACTTTTTGTCTTAATATCACTCAAATAATTTGTCTGTTGAATTTATTGTACATACTTAACTAACACCTTGTATATCCGTTAATTTATTGAATCTAATTGAAATTTCGAGTGCCCCTGGTATTGAGGTTGCGTAAAACGTATATAAGGTAGGAATTTGAGGTTTTTGAGGTAATTAATTATAAATAAAGAACAAACAGTAAATATCTGATTTTTTCGTTTCTTTAAAAAGGCCTATGGACTTGAAACCAGTGGCGGCTCGTCAGGTGACGCCAGTGAAGCACCGTTTCACCTAAAATTTCCATTTGGTTGTGCAATTTAAAATTATTTTTAATTTTATATAAATTTTATAATTTAGGTATAATTCTATATTGAAAATATATTGTGTTTGTTTAATACGCAGAAATAAACAGAATAGTTGCGCGGTGAACGCCTTCTAAAAAAACATTCTTAGTTAATATTTGTTTTATAATAATTGTAGAAATGTTTCCTATGTATGATCCAGTATGTATTTTATTGGAAACGCCATTTTCCTGATGGAAAATTGAGGACAAAAAGGATTTTTTAAATTGCGAGAGACCTGTGCCTTATTCTCTCTTCCACAAATAAGATCCACTTCTTATTTGTGGAAGGGCGAAATGGGCGTTGACTATTAGATACCTTCATTATAGCCATCCTTGTCTATCACATGGATTTCTATGGCTTATTTTATCGCTCTCACGTAACTTCTGATAGACCATCCGTACTTTCCTACACTGTATATTATTTAGTAAATTTTCCAAAATATTACTATGAATTGTTGAACCGGCAGGTACGCAATTTTTATGGGAACGGAAGCTCCTCGTCTTGATTCGCATATCCTACTCGAAGAGAACCTTTTCATAAAACATATGCGAAATTTCATAATTGCTTACGGGATACTGGTTCTTTTCTACTAAACCTGCAGGCAGGTAAAGAAAAACATTTCCTCAATCTTATTTCAAAATTCGAATTTTTGATATAAGTTCTAGTTTTCACTTCTCATCCATTTTTCAAGACAAAAATACCACTCATTTACCTCGAAAATCAGCTTCAGATGATGCCAAATAATTGTTAAACAAATGTCGCATCGTGTGGATGCTGCATATCGATACATTCGAACGCATGTCTTCACGTACAAATTTTACAATAGTATCAGTAGAGTTCATATCCTTAGAATTTAATTCGTAATTTCTCTATATTTGTAAAAAATTGCAAAGATATACAAGCCCTTGACATACGGACAATTAGTAAGTACATATACACATCATGCACAGAAGATTCGGAGAGATATTTGTTATGTGCTCATATTTTACTACAGTACATATTTGGTATGATACAACTTCCAGATTTTAGCCAAATAATCTACACACCTTCTATGTTTGAATTCTACAAAACTTAAAAATCGTGTTATATGAAGTTATATAATGAATGCTGTTTGATATCATATAAATATAAGTATGATAAGTAAATCTAACTTCATAGGCAATTAATTAATAGCTATCTAATATAAGGATTAAAAATCTAACACTAAAAAAACAGAATTAATAAATATCTGACAATGAATATTAATAGGAATTTTGAAAAAAATAAAATTTTAAAACGGGTTTGTCAAAAGTTTGTTTGCAAATGTCAAAGACATTTCATAAGATTTTTGTTAAGAGTTAGTTTGACGTATTAATATCAATAAAGTAACATAAAAAGCTGATAATAAATTAAAAATATGATAATATATACATACTTATTTATAAATATCATACTCTAACATTTTTGGAGGAATTTCACTACGCGAAAATGTAGGTATACCTAATTCAGACCATTTCTTTGATTTCTAGAATACAACTATTTGGTTAGCGAAACAGCAACAGCGGTTTGATGCTGATGAAATATTCATTGGTTTTTTATATTTTAGATTAAACTTTCCAACCCGAACTTAGATCTGGCGCTGCTTATTAAGTTCATCCCTTCCTCCGTTTCGCTTCAGAAGGGCTTCAAATTTATCCCGAGAATTATTTGGCATTAGACTAATTAAATGATCTGTCAAAAATAGTTGACCGCGATTAGTTGCAAGTTGACTAGTCAGGAACCAGTTACCATCGTCAGAAGGGTCCTGCTAATGGTAATGAATTACTAGCCGCTCTGACCGCCGCAGAGCAAGGGTTGATGTACGCCGAAGGGGAAGAAATGGGTAATTTTCAGCTAGAGCGATTTTTCACAAATCGTTTGAATTAAATATTAACGCCCCTACTTAAGTTCTTGAGGAAATTATGTTGAGTGTATTTATTTTATGTGTTATAAACGACCGAACCACTTACCATTTTAGAATTCAGTAACATGGGAAACACTTGGAAATGAAGAAAAATAAACCCCGCCTTGAATTTTTCATGAACTGCAAATACATTTTTTATTACAGCAGTATTTACCGAAGCTTTTAAATCTCTTTTAGAACAGGGAATTAGGCTTCCAGACATTCATAATTTAAACTTTATATGCTTGAAAACATTAAGCAAATTACCTTGCGTCAATATTGTGCTCTCTTTTAACATATTTCAAAAGCAAACAGCTCTTTTAAATTTCGCAACGATTTTAAGTTTAGAAAGTCCATATAACTTCTGGTATATTGATTTTCAATTTGGTTGCATTAATATTTTGCTTGGAGAGTTAAGTGAAGTGTGTATTTAGAGGGAACTTCCAGTCATTATTATTGATGGGGTTGGCACCCTTGTACTATTGCTACCACCCTTCCAGAAGTCATTCCTTATTTACCGCTATGAAAGAAATACGCCCGCCAAGAGAAATTGCGAAACAAGCCGGGAGAAATAAAAATTTAGGAAACTATTACTCCGTTTCGTTCCGATCAATGTTTACTTACTTGTCTTCGTCTAAACATTGTTTAAAGTATACAATGTTTTCCAAATAAAATTTTTATTATTGTACTTTTTTAATTTGGAGGACTAGAACAAAAAGACGAAATGTAGCGTGAGAAAACAATAAATTTTACAGTTTAAACGTTTTTTTCAGAAAAAGACGAATTTATTTTTATAGGAAAAATCTATGAAATATCCGATAAGAGATTTTGCTACAGTTAATTTAAAAATTAACTTTTTGTCAAAACAATAAAAGGATGTGAAAAATTGTAAAATTGTTTACAAGAAGAAAAAATGCAACGGAACTGACAATTGGTGTGCGGGATAACGTACTTTAATACATATTGTTTTGTTTGAAATAAAACATCTTTCAGCAATTTTTCTCCATACATAATCCGTACAATATTTGTTGAGATAGTTCCAAGTTCTGTTATCGGAACTACTGTAAAGGCCCCCCTAGACGATCCATATTATAATATATTTCCAAGACCTACTATTGCTATGTTATCTTCTTTTAGTTCCTGCCGATTACAGATTATTTTCGTTGTTTCTGCTGATTATTCTAAAACGGCTACTCCAATAAAGAAATGTGACATAACAGTTTCTATTTAGAATTTGAAGGTTTGTCAAATTATGTTATAAAAATGTGTTTCTTTTTAAAAAAAATATCGTTTTAGTAGCTACTGCAGAAATCTGGCAACACCGGAAATAATTAATTATAATTTTTTCTTAATCAAGTTGTACCCTACAACTTTGCATTTAGAAGTAGGTACCAGTCTATCACTTCAAATAAAAAAGTTGACCTAGGTTAGGTTTTAAAAAAATAGCACTGTATATTTATTTATTTCCCTAAATAGGTACAATTCTTGATTTTCTTCGGTTGTAGAGGATAGATATACTCGCCACTGGAAGCAATTTTTTGTGAAATATTTTTCTGTCGCTTACAATTGTCATTTTCTTTATAAATAACTTTATGTAAAACATAGTCTCTTCTATTTTTTTGTTAAATGTAACTGTAAATGTTACGATGTACGAGAAATGAAAATGTTGTAGTAGGCTGTTGTCGCAGTAGTAATTCTTAATATTATTACCGTTACTTATTTTGAGTGCTTTTGTGCTACAAATTTATTTACTTGCAAAACTACATTAACGCCAAAATGATAAATTTTGAGATAAAATCATCGAGTATGGTTAAGTAAAAATTTTCTTAGCAAATAGGGAAAATATGAGGTTTATGAAAAATATAAAGAAGAAAAATAGATGGACGAACCAAAAATATAATAGAGGATAAGTAATCCGAAATTTTATAATGAAAGGAATAGTGCTGATGAATCGTCACTTGTTGTTTTTTCAGTTACATCTATAATAATGTAGCTATATGTAGAGTGATACAGAAACCATTGACTTAATAAAAATAATAATCACAATGCAAAATGAATACAAATTAAACCAACATGTCTGTTTTTTCTATTTATTTTTCCCTGATTTATGTAAGGCATTTCTAAACAGCAGACATGAATTAGTACGTATCTGTGTCCCATTATCTTTCAATTAATGCAATAACTTTTATTAGAGCCACCAGCTTCCACTGTGCTTTATAACTTAATGTACCCTAACCTCACTTAATCCTGATGCAAAAATTGTTTGAGGCAGACCCAGTATACTCTAACTCAAATTAAAATTTTATTTATGAACTTATCAAATAGACGTTTCAAAAATACATATAGAATCTGGATGCTAAGCTTCGGATGAAGTAACAAATGCTAGAACAATTTCTGACATTTGTAAATGAAAATTATAATTTACTAATTTATATTTATTACGTTTATTATTAATTTATGAATAAAAATGAGATATAGTTATTAAATGAAGGTATTTTTCATAGTAACAAAGACTAACTAGTCAACATGACCGCAGACTATTTCAAGTATTTCAATGCGATTGTCTTGCATTTCCTCAGTGCATTTTGGCACATATTTTGTTTACAGATAAAGCCAGTCTTTCAAAGCAATTATAATTATTACATATGGGCAAAAGAAAATCCACTTGCTTTAATCAAAGACGATATCGATAACAGTCGTCTTTAAATATGTGGACTGAAATTCTTGGACAACACTTAGTCGACTCACAATTTCTACCAGCTAGATTGCATGAAGATACATGCACCCACATTTTTTAAGGACTTCCAGTACTTGTTGGAGATAAAACTGTAGGTGTCAGCTTGGTTTATGCACGATGGGGCTCATGTCCATTTCAATATAAGAGCACGAGGTCGTTGTAAACCTTGATTTTGACATTCTCGTACATTAGATTTAAATACTACAGATTTTTGTATATAGGGTCATTTAAAAACTTTAGTGTAGAGGAGAGCTGCGTAAGATATCCAAGAATTGAATATCCACATCGTTGATATATAGTAAATAAAAATGATCCAGAAATTTTTAACCAGTATATGGATCAATGTTTCAGTGCATGAAGTCTTGTGTAATGGTGGGAAGTGGTCATTTTCCATTTATTAGCTTGTATTATATTTTATGGATTTCTGATTATAATTAAGGCTATAAGGTTATGTCTTTTTAATGTCATCATCATTTATGACAATTGGAGATAAAAAGAATTTCTCAAGAAATTACTTGAGAATTACTTGAGAGACTTGAAACCGAAGGAGAATTAGAGGAGATCAAGAAATTATCCAGCAAATACCTATCCGATGCCATCACAGTGTACATAATTTAATTTTTGCAATTTTCTCCTTATTTAAGGAAAAAAATTATAAACTAAATTTTTCTCCTCATTTGATAAATCATAATTCAGCAGGGACGAGGTAATTTTTTTTTGCATGAAAGACCCTCCTTAATTTTTGCATGCATAAAAGTTATTTCCATGCTGTTTTGTACACTGATATATTTACATCTTATTTTATAGTAACGCATTTGATGCTAGAAAGAATTAAGTGCCCTTAGTTTTACGTTTTGGATCTGTAAAGTTTTGAAGTAATATAGGACGTAGAGTATTTTAATGCATTTTACATTTCCTACATTTGTTGCAACTTGCATTTCACACAGTTTTGAATCAATTAGGCACTAAAGAACCATCTAAAGTATAAGACTTCATAGTGGGTACAGTGCAGTTCCATCATAGAAGGAATAGAACCTACATGTAAACAAAAACTAGCTGATGTGGGAATTAAAGAGAGCTTGATTGGTTTCAAATGCCAATAAACACATATTATCCTTGTAGATAATTTTCTTTTTAAGATCTGGGTACAACTCTTAAAAATTTTTATAATTTCCAATTTTTTTTATGCACCCAACAAGAACTAATACATGTTATTTTTCTTTATTAACAGTCTAGGAAAATTGGGCCGAAAAAGGCGATTTCACGTTTTATGCTTTGAAGTGACCGATTCTTGTTTTATAAGTAGTTTAAAGGGTATACATGAAGATATACTGTACCCGTAGTCTCAAATCGCAGTATTAGTTATTAACAATAAGAACTGCAATTTTAATGAAAAATCGCGTTTTTTGCTTGTATCTTTGTTCCTTTTGGTCGTACAGAAAAATGGTAAAATACTTTTTTTTTTCGTCTTTAAAAAACCTATAAAGCTAGACGCACATCAAAAAATATTAATTAGGTCACAAGCTATGGACCAAAAACCATTATTTATGATGTTAAATAAACAATTTCACAGTACGCTCTTTTCGCCAAAACGTCTTCAGATTGTAGTCATTCATTGACAAATAAGGTGTGCGAAACCTGGGCTCTGTTAGTTGAATAGTTTATAAGTTATGGCTTTATAAACAATTTAATTAACAGTCAGTCTACAGGACACGGAGCGCTACCTATAGTCCGGTCAAAATAGACATTTCAAATAACGAAAATTTCGACAGAGCTAAATTTTGGTGGAGACCTTGGGTACACCATTAGAAATAAGGTGTCAAAAGTCCCCATCGATCCCATGTGTGCTAAAAAAGTTATTCGGGGTCAAAGGTCAAATTTTTAGGTTTTTTGGATTTTTTCGAAAACGGTAAGTTTTATCAAAAAAGTAGTACCGACAAAAATCATAGATCTTAAAATTATATACAAAAATGGTGATTATACTTTTTTTTCTAAGAATCACCATTCGTGAGATATCGCGATTCTAAAAGTTGAAGGAGTCACGTTCTATATGATATGCACAGATTTCCACACCACTTGTGAGGTACTGTACTTTGGCGCGTTTTTTTTAACGTGGTTTCCCCGGTAGGCCTACTCCACGAACTGTTATGACGGAATTTTCAGGGACAATACTCTTTTAACTGCATGATGATTATTGCTATTGATTATTGACTTTAACTGTAGTTCTGATTTCTTTTGATATTTTAATTTGATTCATACTCTTCAAAGTCGACTTCAACAGTCATGTCTTCTTCGTTTTCTTCTTCTTCTCCTTCCTCTTCTTCTTGCTGGATGTTCATAAATTGTTCAAATGGAGATGAATCAGCTGTCTCTTCATCGAAATCACATGAATCGTCGTCTGTTGTATTCAATTGGGCATTTGAGCAAGACTGGCTTTAGCAATTAGTACACGCTGGAGAACACAGTAACCCTACTCTTCTACAGCCACATTTAGTACTACAACCTTTTTTGCAATTGCAAAAAATAGTGTTTAGGAGTTTTTCCGGAGCAGGTAGGAGTAACGTTTGAATCGGTTCTAAAGTATTATCTGTTAATTTCCAACCCCAGTCTTCTGGGTTCAGTTGATTGCCTGGCCATGTTTGAACTTGGTAGTATACTCGATACAAGTGTTGATTAGCAGAAGCCGATGTTGGAGGAAGACAAAATAGTTGTACTTGTTTCTTGTTTTGTGTATTTTTTACAAAAGTTTTTACAATAGAGTAGCCAGAAGTTATTCAAGGCCATGCGGGTAGAGGGGATTGACTAAGGGAATGAGTTTCTTTTGAGTGTATATTCTCAGAATAGTATAGTTTATACATATAAGAGACACAAATAGGCATTTTTATTTGTATTAAGTGCCTGACTACGTGGCATATATGTGCATATCATGTAGAACGCGACTCCTTCAACTTTTAGAATCGCGATATCTCAGGAATGGTGATTCTTAGAAAACAAAAGTATAAGGACCATTTGTAGATATTTTAAGATCTATAATTTTTGTCAGGGCTACTTTTTTGATAAAACTTACCGTTTTCGAAAAAAATCCAAAGACCTCAAATTTTGACCTTTGAACTTTGAACTTTTTTTAGCACACATGGGATCGATGGGGACTTTTGACACTTTATTTCTAATGGTGTACCCAAGGTCTCCACCAAAATTTAGCTGTGTCGGAAATTTCATTATTTGACCACTATTTTTATGACTAATTTGACTACTATGGTGACGCTGATTTTTTTATAGGTAGATTTCAACATATTTTATTCATTCACTGAAACGCAATTTTGCAACCAGGAGAATTTTTTTTAAATTCCCTTAGTTGCAAAATTAATTATGCCGTGTGCGTGACCACTTTTGCAACATATTATTATATGTTTCGAAAGAACATAAAAAGACATTTAATTTAAAAAAAAACGTCAAGATTCGTCAATAAACAACGGAGTTATAGGCAACTAATTTCATCTATTGATTGTCCCATTAGAACATTTTTTCTTGTAAATTGGTTCCTACCACGGCAATAAACCTATTTACTGCATAATCCATTGAAATTAAATTTTCTGATGGGTGGTAACTGAACCCAAGTCCACTCAGACCGTCATTCCCTTAAATCTATTAATATACTTTACCAAGCTTGAAATGTATAGCTTCAATGGTTCTTAAGTAATGTATACTGCTTCAAATCCAATTCTTGAAGGATTGTGGGATCCTTAGAAAATCCTTTTCGGAAAATATGTTATGCTTGTTTTTTGTATGTTTGCTTCGACAAGAGGAATCAGCTTTAAAAGTTGGTCGCTGCGTCGCTGTTACACTCGGTATAAAATAACATTATACATAAATGCCTTTTTGTGGAGCGGTACTGAAACTAATAAATGACAAGGGGGAGAACAGAAACCTATGTGTAATAGAAGATTTTGGTAGCATAATCCTGATAATATTGGAAAAGTGAACCAGTTGGCGTGGGAAGTATAAGCATATACAATGAGAGGAAACAAAGATAATTCGAAGCAGAAAACGACGATATATTTCTCGGTTATTCCCAGCTCAGTTATTTCAAAACTTTAAGATGTCAAATCAATGTACATTAAATTGCTAAATTGTCTATATGTTTGCTTCAACATTATATCGCGTTTTGTAATATGTATATACTTTTAAATAAATTATGGTTGAAAACTGAAAACTGGTTAACATGACGATCACAAAAATTTTATGTAAAATTACACACTAGATCATTGGTTGTCTTGACACCATATAGATTAATATAAAATTACTTATACCAATAAAATTATATTAAGCTTGTTACTTTACGCTTTTTCTGTAATTCACTCAAAATGTAAATTTGTTTGAAGACATGTATGTAATATTTCGCGTTTGTACTCTTCCAAACAACAGATGTTTGTATATTTAAGACATCATTCTAAGTGTAATTTAATTAAAAAAAAAAAACAGGGAAACACATTGTATTTTTAATTATAAAACAATGATTAATGTCTGTATTAATATTTTGTTACCGTAGTAATACTTTGTGTTACATATTTATGTTTTTCCAAAGGACGATGCAAATAAATGAAAAAAAAAGTTAAATTAATTTAAAAAGGTTTATTAATGCATAACACATATTCTCTAAAGTAAAATATACATTCTTTAATTAGGTATACGGAAACAGAAATAATATAGGCATTATGTATTTAAATTTAAATACAATTTATGTAGAGAACTAAATAGGTGCCTACTTATTTAAATAATAAAATACTGCACCTCAGGCTTTTTTAATATGAGAAATAATTAAAGAAGTTCAAATTCGAAACATGTGAGTTCATTACTACTGGTTTTCGAAAATAGCCTTAAATTCCTCACAATCCTTTTTATTTACTTAACTTAAAATAATTAAGCTAGAAACAAAAACATTTTTCGTTTATTTCTGGTAATTTGGATTGTGTATTTTGAAGACAAATATTTGAACGCTTTTGAGGGAGATTCTTTGATAATACTACATCGTATATACAGACAGTGTGTGGTGTAAAAAAGTAAAACAATACCTAAAATGAGTTTTAAATATTAAGCTACCTACAATCCTGATACCTACATGTAGGTAAATATTAAGCAAGTTGGCCAAGTCAATATGATTATGATATTGACGTTTCTCATACTCTTCAACGTTAAATAAAAATGTAGGTAATTTACATATAATTATATTATTTACTTGTCTTTGTATTTATTGTATCAGGTGAGCAAAACTACATTTAGGTACTTAAAATACTATAATGTGTTACTATGCAACAAATATTGTAAATACACATACAGTGTAACTTAAAAAGTAACAATACATCGTAAAAAGACAACACAGGCTGATTCAGAACTTATCCAAAAAAAATAGACCTACAGAAGACTCTTACAAATACAATTTTTTTAATTAAAAATCAAAAAGGGCAGTTCGAAAATGATTTGAAAATACACTTCTTCATGGCACTGGAAACTGGTCCACTGTAAAACCTCTCCCAATACGACCGGCATGGCGGCAAAGTGTGATAAAAACGGACAAAAACTTTAGCAAGCAAATAAATAAATAGAATTTTATAGCACCTATTTTATATCAGCAAATTCAACTGCTTTAGCCGTTATTGTTATTATTAATTAATAAAATTAATTTGTAGTTTTAAATAATAAAATAATTTGACTGTTCAAAATTTTATTCACGGATATGTAAACATAAATGTTGTCTTGCTTCACCATAACACAAATGCTTCACCATAATATAAATGTGGTCTTGCTTCATCATAAATTAAAACGATATCCATCAACTCTGAGTTGCTATACACGCAAGCCATTTTACTACTAAAAAACTCTTGTAAACACCACCACAGTAAACGCTATCGCAACGACGACGATTGTAAAATCGGATTTCAGTATTCGGAGTCGCTGAGGCCACGTGGCTCTCCACGCGTATTGCGAATGACGCTAGAGTTGCCCAGCTATGTAATGGTTGAATGTACTACAACTTCAATAATTTTTTTCTTGGAAACTTTAAGGATTTTACAAATATTTTTTTACTATATAGACTCCATTTCTCACACCGCATCCATTACCAAATATTTTTGGATAAGTTGTGAATCACCCTGTATATGCATTTTATGTATAGTTCCTGTGTATAAAAATCATTACAAATATGTAAAATTATCAGAAGAATAATGCATAATGAATAATGAATAATGAATAATAATGAATACGGAATATTATAGAAATCATAATTATGCGGGTATATTCCGTAACTTTCTACAAACACCCGTACAATAAAATAGTTTACATAAGTATGAATAAAAATAAATTGTAGAATTAAATTAGTAGATACAAGAATAGTCGTAAAAAGTGGATATATTCTTTTGTTGAAAATTCGCACTGTTAAAACATCTTGTTTTAAAATATTTTTTGTTAGTTTAATATTATAAAAGCTAATTGTTCCTGCAAGAATTTGTTTTTTTTCGGCGTAATGAAGCAATTTTGGGTATCTAATCTTGTATAAAATAGGATACTAAAACACATTCATTTTACAATATTTCTAGACTTACAACTTACTTACAACAGTACGAATAGCTGAATATAATTTTACTTTCTTTGCCACTGTGAAAATAAATGAAATCCTTGTTTTCGACACATTTTATTTATTCATTGAATACATTTTTATATTAATTTCTCAGTGGATTAATGTGCATCATTAAATTCAGTTCTTAATTTGGCTGCTCGTATAATTTACAAGTTATTATAAAATATGAAAAACGAAAATCAGATTGCTTCGCGAATTTGCACGATTCTTAAGTTTTTTTCTGTGTCTATTGTAGTATTTTGCCACCTGTGTTTAAATAAGCTGATGGTTTTGTTGGCATGCCTGAAGGAATTACTATGTTGAATTACATGCATAACTAAAGTTTTTTGGGAGGTTGAGACTCTAGCACAAATACAACCAAAGACATAAAATATGCCGTATTTTTCTGCGATGTAGTTTTTCAGGCGTTTAAATTAATGTTACTTTAAGTTTATTTCTGAGCAACAAATATAATTCACGAAATATTTTAATAAAATGTTTAAAACTTAAATTAATTGGAAAAGTAGAGATGAAATACAAATAGCTGATAAATTTAGAAATGTGCTAAATCATAGAAGAATCTAAGTTCTGGAAGAGAAAATAACTAAGCGGCATAAAAGTTCAAAGTCTAACATTATACTGACATATGTACGGGACATAATAATAAAGGACAGAGAAAGTTGAACACTAGATAAAATGTAACTAATGATAGAGAACAAAATGAGAACTAAACCGAAAATTGAGTATCAAATGTTCCTTATGGAATGTACATTATCTTATACACCACTTAGTTTCTGCAGTATACGGGATTTTAATTCTATTCGACATTTCATCTTCTTCTTGGCGTTCGATGTCTTAAAAATTATTATATTCTGAGTATAGAAATTAGACTTCATTTATTTAGATACAAACAAAAACAGAACAGAAAAATAAGTTAAAATGATGTATTTATTAATAAGATAATACGGAATGACACGTTAAATGAGGAATATTTCTAATTGTGTTCACTCTGCTGTGATTAAGTTACAGTATTAAATGGAATAGGTAATGCGGTTTTGCAATTGAGAATATTTTTAAATAGATCATATTGACACTTAATTGACGACGAAGTTATTTCAGTATACATTGAAAACTATTTAACATAAGTGTCTATCAACTGTTGAACAAAAAAAAAATGAGTAATGTATGTACATATTAACTTCCGAGGAGAGTATTTTAAATTCAGGTTCGCATTTAAACTGTATATATATGATTTTATTAAACACGTACATAATTTTACATTTTTATAATTTACTCTTTATTATGAACATATTCAGATAGTCACGTGAAAATATATAAAAATTAAGGATGTTTCATACTATTTGAACTGTTTTCTAACCATGTTAACAATTAAATTAAAAAAAATCTGATGTCTGTTATACTAATACTGGGCGGGTGTTAAAATGAAACCTACTGATTCAATTTGTCAATGGTCATGTCTATGTGAATACAGTCAGCTCGATAGTGTTTACCAAAACTTTCAGCTAAATGCTGTGTAATATTACATATACAATCTGTAGTGACTGATCTATGTTGCATAAAAAAATGTTCTTGAAAATCTAATTTAGATATGGTCTGTACTTTTTTACTAAACAACTGTTTTTTAAACCAGACAAATTCTACTATTTTCCGCTCAAAGCCCTCAAATACTTTCTTTCAAATAGTCAATAATTTATGAATTATAATGAAAATTCTAACAAAGCGTTAAACATGATGTGACTCACGGAACTGTATTGGGTCCAATACTCTTCCTGATCTATATAAATTATTTCATGAATTTCTGAAATGATGATGTCTTAAATGTACTATTGATTAATGACATTAGTGTATCTGTAAGGAATTTTTTAAATTTCATTGAGGACATATTTCGAGTAGAGTCAGATGTCGAGGACTGATAGTAATATGCTCTAATTAAATATAGTTAAAGGGATTTATCGGGTGTTCCAAAAATTCGCGCAAGATTTCCATTTTGCGCCATTTGCGCGGTAAAGTGTTGCTAACGAAAAAAAAAAAACAGCGTAACAGCTGACAGTTCATGGTTATTAAAAATGGAACGCTACACAAAAGAACAACGCGTTTTCATTTCGTTGAGCAATATTTAAAGATAGTTCGCAATTTTCGTTCAAAATACGGTCGAAATAGTGATTTAATTTCATCAACTCTGAAGTGATTAATTGAAAAATTCAGGGTGACTGGATCAATTCAACAAGTCGTTCAACACAAAACATCGATACAGTTCGTGAGAGTGTTGCTGAGAATCCAGGAATCGACAACCGTGGTTAAGAATTGGACATTTCGAGAAACTGTTTACACTTACAGCATATGCTGAGAATATTCTCATGAAAGATTTGCATCTTCATTCTTACAAAATGACTCAAGAACTGAAGCCTGAAGTGGATGCTGATTTTCGAACAAATGAGACTCTTCTTCATTTGATAGCCTAGTTAATTGAAAAAATTATCGCATTTGTGATTCAGAAGTCGACGAGTTATTGTTGAGAAACAAATGCATTCACAACGTGTCACCCTTTGGTGCCGATTTTAGGCTGTAGGCACCATTGGACCATTCTTATTCGATAATGCGGTTGCTTAGGTAATAAGAATTCATCGCAACATGATCCATTTTTTTATGACTAAATTGCAGATATACGTAGGTGTATATGACATGTAGTTTCTACAATTTAATTACTGCATGAAGCATTTCCTAGTCGTGAAATTCATGTTTTGGTAATCACAATCCGCCACTCAGATCATGTGATTTAATGCCGTTGGACTTTTTTCTTTGGGTTTTTTTTTTGAAGTCTAAGGCTTATGCCAACAAGCCCATGACCATTCACGCCTTGAAGAAGAAAATTGAGCGCTGTACCAACGAAATTCAGCCGCATTGTATAAAACTGTAACGGAAAATTTCGACAAATGTGTGCGTATGCCTCAGCAAAGCCGTGGAGGCCGTTTACCCGATATGTTATTCCATATATAACCCTATATTGTATACTTTATGGAGACTTAAGACTAAGTAAGCCCAGAAATGGTTCAGGTGTACGTCTATTTAATTTTTTGTAGTGCATAAAAGATCTGAATATTCTTTCTATTAAGAAACGCCTTTTAAGGTACTCAACAGATTTTTGTGAGTGTTTTTAATCAAATTTAAATTGTCTGTTAATTGGCTACATTTTAGTTTAAATCTTAAATTATGGTTTTAATTACATTTTATTATTGATTATGTTATTTTGTCTGTGTAGTTTTATTGAACTGTTCTTTCTGTTTTATTGGGACATACATAAACAGTTTGTTTAATAACTTGAATTTTTAAGTATAAATCTTTCCGAAGTCAGTTGAACATGCAAAAAAACGTCTTGTAATAAAATTTAATGAGTTTCATAGTCAATTGATACCTATCGGAAAAACTATACCTATATGAATAAATAAATAATATCAAGTTTGATTATTAGATTATTAAGATTGAAGATTACAAGAAGATTGTTAAATCTTAGGAATTGGTTAGGACAAAACTTTACAATTATTGTTTTTTTTTTCATAAGGAGTGTAACTTTTTAAAGTTTATTACAACGTTGCTTTTTCTGTCAAATTAACATATAAATTAGGCAAAGGCCAAAAATTTTAAGCACCAGTTTGGTCTAATCAGATTATTACAAGCTGAATAAACGTAAATGAAATGTACAAATATACAGTGCGTTCCAGAAGTAACGCAAAAAATTCGTATTTTATTTTGTGTTGCGTTTTCACAAAAATGCTAAAACATGTCAATTAGTAAATAGGAATTGTCGTTTTGTCACGTTGCTTAAACCTTTTTTGCGCTTTGTTTCAGGTGCGAAAAAAGCCAACGATTGGAATGGACATGGTTTAAACAACTACTCGTACAAAAGTAGGTATCACAAACTGATGCGAGAACAGTGCCACAGCAAAAAATG
>NW_019416301.1:571860-588301 GCF_000390285.2 Anoplophora glabripennis | reverse complement strand
AGTGAAACAAGATTTCATTTAGGTCCGTCTTACTCACTTTCTACGAACTAACACAAATGATGTCTTGCTTCACCATAACACAAATACTTCACCATAATACAAATGTTGTCTTGCTTCACCATAAATTAAAACGATATCCATCAACTCTGAGTTGCTATACACGCAAGCCATTTTTGACACTAACTACTAAACAACTGATGTAAATAACACAGATAATAGGTAAAAACTACCGCAACGACGGATTTCAGTATTAGGAGTCACATGGCTCTCCACGCGTATTGCGAATGACGCTAGAGACTAGAGTTGTCCAGCTATGTAGTGGTTTAATGTGCTATAACCTCAATAATTTTTTTCTCAGAAACTATAAGGATTTTACAAAAATTTTTTTTACAATACTGTCCCCATTTCTCATGCCGCATCTATTCCCAAATTTTTTTGGATAAGTTGTGAATCACCCTGTATAGGTACATGTTTTTATGTATTAATATGTTGGCGTTTTCGGTGATAGGACGAACGGCAGTGTGTGTATTTTAAGTGACACCTAAACATAACATTTTGCCTATAATTTTCCGTCACTCTCGTTGGCCTAGACATACCTCTAACAGCGTCTTCAAATTTGCGTACTAATCTGCATACTGTAGACGGAGTTATTGGTTGTTCTGGATACTTAGCATTGAATAATTGACATACTTCATCGTAACTACGGATTCTATCTCCGTATCCAACCATAATTAGGATTGCAATTCTTTGTTTCTCACTTAAACGCAACACCATCGTAATGTAAAGATACATTATTTGTAATTGTCACAATGATATGAGGCACTATTGAATTCGTTAACTGTCGTCTTCAAAACAATGCCTAGCCGCTATGGTTGTGTGAACCTACCCAATCTACATAAAAATATCAATCAACCAAAACACATTTTTTGCTGTGGAATTGTGTCGCATCAGTTTGTGATACTTATTTTTGTTGTTATTTCAAACCATGTCCATTCCAATCGTTGGCTTTTTTTTCGCACCTGTCAAAGTAAAGTAGGCCAAACCCTATATCGACGAATTTCCCTTCGGAAGGGCTATCCATTTATGCTTAAAAAATTACGTAGTCATAGGTTTCTGAAACTTAGGTAGTGCAAAAAAGGTTTAAGCAACGTGACAAAGCGTCAATTCCTATTTACTAATTGACGTGTTTTAGCGTTTTTGTGAAAACTCAACACAAAATAAAATGCGATTTTTTTTGCGTTACTTGTGGGACGCACTGTGTATTCACGGACTAATCAATTGATTAGTTAATCATGTCTTAATCGATACTTAAAATGCTAGCCCTAAGAAACACATTCCCATGTCGATAACTCCAAACATTCAAGATGTAAATCAAATGTAAAAATTCCTTTGTTTTATAAATAATATTGGGATCAATTTTTACTTTTTTCCCGTTTCTCCGCTTCAAAAAACAGGAATATTTAGATAGGGGTAAATCGGGCCGGCATTATAACGATATTGATATCGCAGACTTCGGGTCAAATCCGGAAGAGACCAAAGTGGAATTCCATGTTTGCCGGAGGTTCGGGAAGTTTGAATGCCAAAGTGTAATGTGTTCATAAAAGGGGGGGCGAGCATTTGTATCTTTATATTCAAATAACGTGATAATTTAGCAACGAGGCCAATTTACCGACTGGATCTGTTAATATGCCATTATTTTTAATTAACGCCTATTAAAAAATATTTACCCCGAGCCACGGCTGTGAAATGTGAATTAGGTGTGTGCTGCCTTATTAAGCTCCAAGACCGCATTTGTAAGGTTTACTGCCGTGTTTATTTAATTTATTAAGCGGTTAAAATTGTTCCACGCTATTTATTCTCACTAAAGATCCGGGAAATTAAACTGCTTTTGATTATTTTATTATTTATGTCAACGCAGACTTCTTGTCTTTTGCGTAAAAGGACTAAGACTCATGGCTTCATTAAAATTATTTTTAATAAAATAAGTCATTTGTGACTAAAGACTGTTGTAGTCTTTCAGTAATAATAGAAACTGAGAAAAACTTCAAATGCGGCGTCCCATTACATATACATAATTTCGATTTTTGAAGCTACCATTTTATTTAATCTAAAATAAGTTTTTCAGTTAAACCCTTAAAATCATTAGTTTCAGAATAATTATTTATTATATACGATTTTAAATAGAGTTCAATCATCGAACATTCAAACAAAATTATTAGGGTAGTAACTGTAAACGAAATCCCTGAGAAAATTAAAAAACTCAACGCTAATGTTTTTTTTTTGAACTTTTGATTATGGCGTTCATAATATAATACAAGGGTTACCTAAAGGAATAGAGAACAAAAAGCCACTTCCGGTATGCCGCAAGGCTCGGTTCTTGGTCTTTTGTGTAATATCTTCATTAAGGATATTGCGGTTGAAACTGATGTTAATTGTTTATTATTTGCTGATGGCATGAAGCTCTATACTAGTATAAGTAGCGGAAATGACGGTTTAAATTTACAATATGCATTAAATAAAATTGTTTTGTGGTGCAATGTTAATAACTTACAGCTTAGTATTAAAGTGATATGTCAGGACCTTCTCTCTCAAATAGCAATCGGTTGCATTTGATTACTCTATTTAAAATACTATTCTTACCAGGCCACATACAAGCCGTAATTTAGGTATAATATTTGAAGTAAACTGTCTGTTCGGTTCATGTTTTTTGTTTGCTTGTACAGCCCCTCTATGTGACGCATGTAACATGTGATGTATGAGAGTGCGAGCTCGGAACGCCAGTGTTAACTTGACTGTAATAGAGGAAGGTCGATTTCTAAAATAAAATATCTGGTGACACAATACGACATTCGTTTTAATTATTTTACAACAACAATCACACACTGTCTTTTTCGTACCATATTAATATGATTAAGAATGATAGCTTTAAAATGCTTGGTTTTGTACTAACATTAAGCTGCTCTAAGGATTTTAATGATTCCCCTACTTTTAAATTACTATATTCTGCTTTTGATAGGTTTAAATTAGAGTATTCCTGCATTGCGTGGTCACCCTACTATAATATTTATATAACTAATATTGAAATAGTTTCTTAATGGCTGCAGCTTTTAGAGAGAATTGCAATTATTCACTGATTGGTATCCTTCAATGTGATCTTTTAAATACATATTTATTTCGCAGTTTACAATTAGAGGAACGTAGAACGATTGCACAATTAATCTTTTTATATGTTATTACATAACGCAATTGACTGCCCTTCTTTACTTCCATTGCTAAATTTTCATATACTTATCTAGATTATGATCTCGTTTTTTTTTCATTGTTTTATCTACCTGTGTCACGAATTAACAAAAATTTATTTCAAAATCAGCTTGATATTTTTAATTGAAATATAGTCATAATAAAACAAATTACATTTGAAAATTAAATTATTCTACATTTATCTACTGTTTTGTCTAATTCATTAAGTATGGAATGTTTTGTATTGTTACTGTTTAATTCATTTAGGTATCTCATATGATGTAGTTTTCTGTTTCTACCTACCCTGTAACCGGAATTTTCGTAGGGTAGTGTACTGTCTAAATAAATAAAAATAAGTAAAAAAGAAATTAATCATCGTACCTTTATTGTTTTTCAAAATATTTTCTACGTAGATGAGACTTGCATGCCCTTGAACCAATTTTCGAAACATTTTTTCTATTTCCATTGAGGTACCTCCAAAACATGTATTTTGAACGCATCAACCGTTCCTTCAGGCGCTCAAAATTGACCTCGTAATTTATTTTTGATGTACAGGAATACAAAAAAGTCATTAGGTGCCAAATCAGGGCGGATGACTCATCAAATCGACTTTTTAAGTTCTCTAAAAGTCTTTTGTTTCAGTCGATGTGAGAGAGCTCGCATTGTCCTGGTGGAGAATGATGCATCTTCGGTGGTTTGTTTCTCATATTTTCACGAAGACTTCTGGCAAAGAAATAGTTATGTATAATTGACTGTCCGACGTTGAACCAATTGTACATTTATCATATGTCCAGTTTTTTTCGAAAAAAACAGGTGACCAATTGTTTAAAAGTGCTTCGTGTGCGAACAACTTTTGTTGGATTTGGCTCATCTTGAAAGACTCATATGGGCTCATATGTATAGATTCTTGATCCGTCAGTTCCCAAGATGTCATAGACGTTTTGAAGCATCGCGATAGTATTTCTTAACCATTTCTTTCGACCAATGGACTCGAGCTTTTTTTGAGCGTTTGTCAAATTCTGTGGGATCCAACGTGAACACATTTTTTTGGCCGCCAAATGTTTATGAATGTATGCCGGTGCCGGTTCCATTAATGTCCAAGGATGCCTCAATCTCACGATAAGTCACATTACGATCTTGCAATATTAGTTCACGCACAGCGTCAATGTTTTCTGGAACAACAACCGATTTTGGAAGACCTTCACGAAATTTATAAGTACGTGAACCACGGAAAGGATTGAATTCAGTATACCACCAATATACAATGGTTCTTGATGGTACTTCATCGTCAAAAGTCACATTAAGCTCAACAATGCATTGCAGTTGAGATAGATACTCGAAAATTGTAAAAAATAATCAGACAGAAATGTTCAAGACTTAATTCCAATTTTTAGCTGAGATGAATTTTTCAAGTCACTGTTAACAACACAAGTAGCGCCTATACGTCAAAACGTTCTGAGTATGTATATCGACAAAAAGTCGAACTTTACGATAGAGACGACGGCTGTCAGGGTTGTCAGATGGCAGCACCAGGATTGTTCATTCCGGAAATATAAAAGGCAACCTTCGTAGATCTCTAGATCTTTTCTTTGAAATTACAGTTAATACCATTTTTTTTTCATTTTGAGGAACCTACCTAAGCTATTTTATATTTAAAAATAATTCGAAAATTGCTTGTTTTTCAAATAAAATAGACGGAGCCTTTTTCATGAAATACAAATATACAATTCAGAATCAAATACACTTATCGAATTTCGAATATACTCGGTAACATCAATATGCTTACTGAGTTCCTTAGTAGCAGCGTCTGCTAATATCCTCGTCACTGTCGGTGTCGGTCTGTAATTTATTTATAATTCCATACGTTTCTTATCCCGTTCAGGAAGAACGGAAGTGATAAAACCTTTAATATTAATTTTACAATGAACGACAAATATTTACAAACAATCGCTAACTATTTTTTGTTAAATTTAACACGTTAAGAAAATTTAAATATTTATATACAAATTCAAGTCATGTGTGACTCCGTCTTGCAGAAAAAACCTGAATTAAATTAGTCAACCTATTTTGCAAGGGTGTTTCCGTTTGAAATAGGTCACACATTATACATATATACGGTGACTTTTTACTTTTACTTAGATAAGACTCTAGGCCAGGTAGGTTTCATCAGGCCAGAAATATTTTCATAAATTCTATATTGTCCGAAAACTATTGCAACGCATCCACTGTTGACGATTTTCTTAACATTGTCACGGGTTATTGACGTACTTGCAAACTGTAAGTTTTACAAAAATGTTCAACGCTTTAATTGGAAATGGTACGTCTGTCTGTAAAGGAAATTTACTTTTGACAGTTGTAACTCCTCTTTTGTCAGTTGAAACTCGTAATACGTAGATCAACAGTAATTTTTTTGTTTGAATATTACATGTAGGTAACTGATCGGAACTGCATCGTACCAAGTTTGAAAACTATGAAGGAACTGCAGTGTATTAAGTTAAACTATATCTTCAATATATTTTTTAAGTAAGTCTCATTGTAACTTTTTTTATTGAAAATATCGTTAGTCATGCTGGTTTGCAAGATTTTTTTTACTTACTGTCACTAATAGTGTTACTGCCACTAATAAACTATATCATTTTAAATAGTTTCTTCATTAAATTTTTATTATGGATGTTCAACTTCCAACCAGAAAATTACCACAACTTAACGGCCCAAAAATTTATTTATGTACCAAATTTCTAATTCTTTAAATCTTTATAAAGAGTTGAGGTTATTGTAGGAGCTTTCGAAAGTTTATTTAATCCAATGTTATTTTATGATTGTTCTTTTCAGTACAGTAAAACTAATGTGATGATGAGTCAGGGAATGAGATGGACGCGGTAAATGTTTTATTTAAAATCCGAGAATCAAAAGCAAAGAGCAAAATTCTTGAGACTGATCAAGCAATCATTTGCGCTTTATTACACAGTATTTATAAATTAGAAGTGTACAGTGTTAATAACTTTTTCAATAATGAAGGAATCATTCTAATTTCGAGAAAATTTGTCATCTTTACGCTGTTGTAACATGGCGCAGGTATGCATAAACTTGATGCGTTTCCTCTTTGTTAGACAGTCATTTGGGAATCCATCGAGCGTTCTCTTTGCTGAAGTGTAGCTTGCCATGAATGATGGTTCCGACAGATTAAACACTCAGTGAACTTTGTCAAAAGTTATTTTGAATTGTTGTTTGCCGAGTATAAACGGTTAACACGTTCAGTGATGGCTTCCATCATAGTAAAAGAGAATCATCAACCACCTGGCGTTATTTTTCATTATCTCTTTAAAGTTCCTTTTTCCCATACTGTCGATTTGTAATGTAGGACATGACTCATTCATTTATAGTTCCTCGTATACCTAAACAATTCAAATTTTGAGAGAGAAACGCCGGATCCAATGTATCAAAAGTTCGCAGTAAATCAAAGAACACACCGACCACTGTTTCTCACCACTGTTTTGAGAAAAATTCGATTAATTGCAAATATAAATTGCCTTTTTTAAATATAGGAGTGGTTTCTGCTAATTTTAATCGATTTGGAAAATTTCCAGTAACAACGGATTTATTTATTATATCTCTAATATTAGTCCAGTCGGCAGAGGCCGAAAAGTTACTGTTGGTGACATTTTCTTGATAACTCGGAAATAACTACACAGGAATACTTTAAATGATGAGTACAATAACAGGCTAATTTGCTGACAAAGTATTTTATCAGGAAAAAAAGTTATTAACAATTTAATCGTGAAAATTTTTTTTAGTAGTTTTCTTTAAATAACTCAGCGGGATGACTTTGTACGAAAAAATGCTTAGGACATGATTTTGTTCGTACTAAAAATAGCTACAAAATGGCGGTGGTCCGATTACGAAATTTGCAATAACAAAGCCGTGAGATTGAAAAAACGGTATAAAACGTCAATTTTTTTAAAGTTGCTGTAAAAATGTAAATTATAAACAAAAAGTGATAAAACTTTGGAAAACTTTAGTTCAATATATATACAAGAATGATGCTAAAGTCGAAAATCAGGAGAGCAAAACTTTTTGTTCTCCTGATTTTCGGTTTTAGCGTCATTATTGTATATATATTGAATTATAGTTTTCGAAAGTTTTATCACTTTTGGTTTATAATTGACATTTTTACATCAACTTAAAAAAATTAACGTTTTATACCGTTTTTTCAATCTCACGGCTTTGTTATTGCAAATTTCGTAATCGGACCACCGCCATTTTGTAGCTGTTTTTAGTACGAACAAAATCATGTCCTAAGCATTTTTTCGTACAAAGTCATCCCGCTGAGTTATTTAAAGAAAACTACTAAAAAAAAACTTTTCACGATTAAATTGTTAATAACTTTTTTCCTGATAAAATACTTTGTCAGCAAATTAGCCTGTTATTGTACTCATCATTTAAAGAAGGCCTGTGTAGTTATTTCCGGGTTATCAAGGTTTGACACAGGCCGAACCTCTAACTACTGGACTATATACACACAACTCTATTTTACATTCCTTAATTAGGCGTATAAGTACTTCGTCTATTCCTATAAGAATTTTATCTTTGAGAATAGGCATATTTTGCATATCTAGACTTCTGGTATCGAGGAACATTGCCTTATTTCATAGGATTTTTAGGGAAAAGTATTTTGAATATATATTTTCTAATATAATGCAAGTACTGTCCGTTTCTAACAATTAGGGTTTACCTATATAAAATTTGAGCAAATAGAATTTTGGGTGGTAAAGAAAGTGTTGATATTGTTTAGTTTTTGCGAAATTTCTTATGAATCCTATTTTATAGAGGGTGTCCCATTTTAAATAACCTTTGCAATATCTCCTTAGGGAAATATTTTTAAGGAAAAATGAACAGTTCTGTGGGGGACATTCGATGGTGACCTTGACCCAAAGATCAACCGTAGAGGTCATTTGAAGGTCAAGTTGGATTTTTAGATGTGGTAGATATATTTCTGACACTGGATATGGATAGAGCGGAAAATTTTACATTCAGATACTTTATGTTCTGAATAAAATTTTGCGATATTTTTCGGGAAAGGACTTACGACGAAGTATTCTGGTTGAAAGTTATATGATGACCTTGACCATGGCCTAGAAATCAAGCTTGAAGATTCTTTGAAGGTCAAATCAAGTTACGAAGTAGGAGAACCCTGTTTGCAGCCCCATTAAGTTAAGGCAAGGTCATAGCGATCTTGCCTTGAGTGGCTGTGTCATAGCGATCTCGCCGATCTCTGGCCGGGTTATAACGAACTTGCCTGAACTGGCTGCGATCTTGCCTTAACTTAATGGAGCTGCAAACAGGGTTCTCTTATTTCGTAACTTGAGAACATTCAAGCTTAACTTCTTTGTCAAGGTCAAAATCACCATCGAATATCTCTCTCAGAACCCTACAACTTTTGTCTAAAAAGTTTTTCTTGAAAGTGCTTCCCTAAGATATTGTAATGGGTTATTTAAAAGAGGACACCTTCTATAAAATAATGAAAGTAGACGTTCCAATGGTTGAAATTCTTAATATGTAGTAGTTTTTTTACCACCAGATGCCATCGGTAATATTATATACAAAAATTATTAATTATTGATCTTTAAGATTAGTCTGAATTATTAATATCCAAAGGGTTTCAATTATACTGTCACTGTTGAGAACTAAACGACTAGATTATACTGTCACTGTTGAGAACTAAACGACTAGTAAAAATTAATCTTATTATTCCGTAAAATCATTTAAAACATTACATTCCGTGCTGCCTCCTACTACGTACTACGTGATATCAACTAACCGCATTTAAATGTCTGTAAACGCCAGCTTTTATCTATTATTTATGTTATATTAGAATATATTATCATTTGTACGTCCGCAGCATATCTTTATTTTTCTCATACATTACATTAAACATACACAAATAAGTAGTCTACTTGTTAGAGACAAAGTTATCGTAACAACTTACATTTAAGAATACACCATAAGTGCAACATAAAGTGCTTGAGGTAATGTAATAGTAATTTATTATTTAAAATTATTTTTTATTCTATTACGGTTTACAATGTAAAAATTATTGTAACTAACTTCGGTTGGACATTTTTTCACAAACAATTAACATGAATTATTGTGTTTACGGTCATAGTGATTAGAAAAGGGTGTAATGTAATAGTGAATAGTTTTATAGTTAATATGTGGTAGGTTTTTTAGCGGTAGATCATAGGCAAATAATAGACAATTGTTGTGCATAAACTCAAACAAGTGCAAAAGAAACAATTCCTAAACAAAATGGGACCAATTTAATTAATAACCTCGGACTACCACAACAAAATATATTATATATCTGCCGCAGAATTATTACCATCACAAAAACATACGGAATATCCAATTTATACGTATGAGAAAACATGTAGGTTCTTTTATGTATAGGTTGAAAACAGCAGCCCAGATTTCAGAGGTAAATTGAACGCTGTAGAGATAGGTGAAATAGTTTTTAAAGTTATTCCAGAATTAGACAACAAAGTTAGGAAAATATAATCAATTTACAGAAGCAGAGTGCGAATAATATCTTTTAAAAATCTCTTTCAGAATTTATAATTTAGGATTTTATATACCTACTTACCAAAATTTGCTATTTTTAGCCAGGGAGTAATTAGAATAGATGAGGAATATTTCAACGATTATCCCAATGAAAGGATCAAACGAGATGATTTACATTGCAAATTTGAAGTAGAAACCGTAAGAAAAATGAACAAAAGAAAATAATGAAAGTAAATTTAATCCTAAGAAAACAATCATTATTAGTTGCAAAGCACCGAAATATATTATAGTTAAACATGTTAAAGTGGTACAACCTTACGAACAAAAAGTAATGTTATGTAATAATTGTTATGTGTTCGGTCACGTGGCTACGTATTGTAAACGTGATGTTTCAAATGCACAAAAAATTACAGTCCCGAAGCATGCCCAAATTCAAACGTGAGTTTGAATGATTACCTTTGCAATGAAAGCACATGAGTGCTTTCAATGCAAAGGTAATCATTTCATAAATCACAATCAAAATCATCAAAAAGATTTTACTCTACAACTACTCTACCAATTGCATACAATGAAAAATGCGAAATAATAATAATTATCTCTTACTTTATGTCTTACTCCAAGATATATGCTCAACAATTCTGTATATTGTTTACCCCCCCCACAATAACCCAAATCAAAAAGAAACTGTATTAAATAAAAAAGTTCTGTATTGGGTTATGATTATATTGAATTCGATAAAACAAAGTAATTTAATATAGGAAAGATAAATATAATTAATGTAATTAAAATTCATATGAAAATAACTGATCAAGGATTCTCCTTAACATAAAACAAGTACATTTTCTCTAATTTGCATTATTTATCCTTTTATTTATCTATTTATTTATATATTTCCTTTGCTTTCTTTGATTACAAGATAATAGATGACCTAGTAATATGTCAATAGAATTGCAGATCAGCAATTATTGCAAATAAAGGAAATTTAAAAAATTATTCTCAACCAATATAGTCAATATTGCTTTTCTATATGCAATTTGGTTTCATCTAGATCACTAACATGGGAATGGTGATGTAAAAGTCGTCATTAAGCAAAATATAAAATATTGAGAAGTCCAGTTAACTACAAACAGTACATTTATGGACGTTGGTGTTACAACAGATCTAATTGAAAACAAAAAACTGATTCTACTCTTATATACACCTCAAACTAAAATTAGTTTCAATCAATGGGATGGATTCTTCCAATCTATTCCAATTTGCTATAGATACTAATATTTTAACATATATAAACGATGGTAACCCAACGTGCATAGGCTGTTGTTACCAAAGAGACATCGCTATTGATCTTACCCTATGCTCTTTTCAATACTTACAAGGAGTTTATTCAGATCACATACCGATCATTATTAGTTGTCAAATTTGTATTTTTCATCGTTATAAAAATAATAATCTCAATATAGGTAACAAATATCATGGATTACAAATATTATGATGCTATTGCTAAAAGAAGAGGCAATAAAAACAAACGAATAGGGAAAGTTCGTGACTTACTGCTTAAGTTTAAATAAAAGCCAATGACCAATTTAAAATTTTGACAACAACCTATTTGATATATTAATCGACCACCAAAAACTTATAAAAATTTTAGATTCTTCAGCAGTGGTTAGAACTATTTTTTAACAAGCTAATTCCGCCCTTTGTATCTAATCAAATCTCATGTTTAGATTGCATTGACTTTTCAAATACTTTGTTAAGGTTGTTTACATTCGCGTAATTAAATAGAGGAAGAAATCGGAACAGCAGTACAGTACCAGGCAAAGACCAAATACATTACGCAATGACATTTGACTTACCTCGTCATGTTAGAATTATTCTTGGACATATTCAGCGGAATCTATTCAGGAAAGACACTTATCTCTAAGGACTGTTTTGACTAAAGAGGCTTTACAAAAAAAAAGAGGCAACAACTCTATTTTTTCCAGATGATGCAGGTGCATCCGACAACGTAGTCTGCAATGAAATGAACCAGATTAGTCTTCAAATATCTTTAAAATGATTGGATTCTCCTACCAGTGTTTCAATACGTGTCTTTTTTTATTCGTGATTATTTAAACATTTTAAATATCGAAATACCGTAAAACAGATTTTCTGTATCATGTGTTAATTTGAGTCTAATGTCATTAGATATACTATCTTGGACGTCCCAAATAGCATTGATAATGATAACTTTTGCGCCCAAGTTTAACAATTGGATAAGGCCAAGGATTTAAGTGTGTTTTATTAATTTTAAGTTTTATTTTGTTAGCAAATAATAATAATTTATAATAACTGTATGTAATTATGTTCCAATGTACAGAATTTACTTTATGTTAAATTTATCTTACTTAGTGACGGGAATATATAGAGGATATTCTGAAAGTCCGTCAGGAAACTCCGGGAGGTGATTCTACGGATTAAAATAGTAACAGTGCGTAATGAAAATTTTTAGCTTTACAGTTTGTCAAAGTTCAATTTTTTAAATTTTTCTATTTAAATAACTTATTTAATTCAAGTTTGATTAGTCTCTCATTTAGCACACCTACTAAGTAGATGAAGCTCTATTGGATCAGTCAGAGAAAAGTTTCATTTTGCATCGCTAGAGAGCCCTTTACCTAGAACTCAAAAATTGTTTTTATAACTTTTTTCTCTTGCTAGATATCACAGAAATTTAAACATTACTGAAAAGAGAAACAATATCAGAAAAAATTATTTCATTACATAGGTACTGATATTATTTTAATGCATAGAATCACCTCCCGGAGTTTCCTGACGATCTTTCAGAACACCCTGTATACAGGGTGTTCGGAAAGGTTATGTCAAAAATGAAGGCGTATATAGGGGAGGTCAAAATAGATCTAGTATTTCATAAAAAAAAATTTCCCATCGGGCTTCGTTATGGAGTTATTCGCCTTCAAAAAAAGAAGTTTGAAAAACAAATGAAATTTGGGGAATTAAAGTAACTCATGGTAATGTTCATTTCCAAGCTTAAACTGATAATCAATATGCCTGGATTATACAGGGGCAGACGAAATTATCCATTTAAATTTATATACCTTTGACAGCATTGCCACATTTAGCATTTTTCTTTTATAGTTCGATTCCTCTCTCACTTTTCTAAAAAAAGTATACCGTACATCATTGAGTAAATCGAATAATTTTATTAACAACATACATTTATCCTGTATTTTTGTAAAAATCTTGTTTGGGTAACTATTTTAACCTCCACTGTATATCCCTTCATTTTTGACATGACCTTTCCGAACACCAATATATATAAAGTATACTTTGCGTAATTAAATTTTTACATATCGCACTTTGATTTAGTAATAAAATTGAAAATATATTTTCATGTTGCTTGTGCTTTCCAAGCAGAGAATATTATTAAGATGTTTAGCTTATATACATTGCGGGACCCCAATATATCAAACAATGTTGTGTTGGCAATGACAGGCACATTTTCAAAGACAACGGTCTAACGTCTAAATGGAAACATTTTTTAAGAAAATCGACCCGAGTACAGGGCGGGACTTTGACAAGTCATATTTCAGTAAATATAAAAACCCAGCTAAATAGAATAAGGGCGGGTATATGTCTATTTTTAGATACTTTTATTCAGTTATCAGTTTGTTCTGTTTAACCAATCAATTTTATTTAGGTTCAGTTTGTGACATTAGAAGGATTTAGAAATATGGACCTCTTTTTAATAATTATTTTATAAATGATTCAATATATTTCGGAAGTAATGGAACAGAGAGCACTGAGAATTTGGAACGTCATTATTTAACATAATTTTTATTTATTACTGAGGTAGTTTCTTTGATATTGATTTGAAAATTAATAAAAATTTTAACCTGCTTTTTGTATTCAAATATTTTCAATTAGTTTGTGAGAGTTTAGACGTAAGGAAACATGTTTTTCTGACTACCCAATCAAACGATCGGGTAATAATTCTAAAATTCCTAATTGTATTTTACTCTTTAAAATAATAAAACGGTAATATCTAATTTGTCTATTTTTAAATACCTTATTTTCGATTTAATCTAAAATATCTCGAATATTAGATGTAAAGAAGTTTGCTGTTAGAGATAAACCAACCGATCATGAACATAAAGTGAACAACTGAAATGAAAACCGGGGACTGAATCGAGTATAACTTTATTAAGCATATCCCGAACTCTATGTGTCCAATTAAATAAAATAGTAGATAAAACTAGAAACTATACATAGTCCAGTCGAATTAGATCATAAACTTTGAAAACTAAAAAAAAATAGTATTTTATTGCACTTTATGCCGGTATACAGGGTGAGTTATTAATAATGGTACACAGCTTAATGACATTGTTAACGTCAAAATATTGAGATTGAGCCAAACATGCCTTAATCAATTGTTGCTCCTTTTCGTTCTACAGGGTGTTAAAGTTGAAAAAATATTTTCGAATTTTTGCTATAGTTTAAGTACGTATGTACCGATTGTTTTGAAAATTTTTAATTTCACTTTTTTTTAGTGGCAAATACGAATATGCTAACAGTATTGGGGTCACGTCTAGGGGGCGCTAGTTGTACTGTCCTATAAATGTAAAAATATTTCTAACTTTTTATATTTTACAATTTTTAATTTTTCAACTAGAAATTATTGAACTACGTTCAATTCTAAATAAAAAAGGTATACTTGTTACAAATCGATAAACTCATCCGTTTTCGATATAGACATTTTAAGTTTTTGAGATTTGGCGGGAATTAAAAAATTATTTTTTCGAAAGTAGTAAGCAGTGACATAATAAATTGACAGTACATTATACCCGAGAAGTAAGAGAATATCTTAATAGAAATTTCCCGCACTGTTGGATTGGACGCGGTAGCGAAGTACCTTGGCCTGCACGTAGCCCAGATTTAAATACGCTGGATTTTTCTTTTGGGGCTATCTTAAATCTCTTGTTTACAAGGACATTATTAATAGTCAAGAATCAGTTCATATTATCAAACAACTTTAAGAACTTTATTTAACATCAGGCAAAATTTAAGTGCATTGAGAATCTTTTATGATTAATAATTTGTTAAGATATGCATAATAAAATTTTCAGTTACTGTATCTTAAGACCTGCTAATTTTCTAATTTAATTCCCGCCGAATTTCAAAAGCTCAAAATATCCGTATCTCAAAAACGGTTGAGTTTATCGATTTGTAACAAGTTTACCTTTTTCATTTATAATTGAATGTAGTGTAATAATTTCGGGTTAAAAAATTTAAAATTGTAAAATACATAAAATTAGACATATTTTTACATTGACAGGACAGTATAACCAGCGCCCCCTAGACGTGACCCTATTTGCATATTCGTTCGAAAATATTTTTTCAACTTTAACACCCTCTAGAACGAAAAGGAGCAACAATTGACTTTGGCATGTTTGCCTTAATCACTATATTTTGACGTTAACAATCTGCCACTAAGCTGTGTACCATTATTAATGACTCACCCTGTATAAAATGATAATATCAAAAAACTAACTCGAGAAGTGACGCTAAGTTGGCAAATTGTAAATATGTGGCAAAATTACGTGTTTTTTCACTTTTTTACTGATCACGAAAATCTAGACGACCTATCAGAAAATTAGTTATTTTATGTTGTAGGTAATTAAATTACTTACAATATAAGGTATGTATCTAAAGTCATCTTTGATCAATTTGTTAACTGTAAAATGAATAATCGAACGCGGAAATCATTTTCGATCAGCATCTATACCAAAGGCCGATTCCATTGACCTTTTTTATATAACGTATAAGAAAGGGTTAAACTTTTATTTTCGGAAAGTTTTACATTCATAGTTTATGTAATAAACGCGCTAGCAGCAGTAAATGTTAACGTTATGAACCGCCTGCGCAAGCGAGAAGGAGCGCTAGGCGCGGGCATGCGCGTGAACTCCGCTCCTGGCTGCGCTTGATATTTTTGACTAGACGTTTCAAATTTGGTTCGGTCTTTATATCTAGAAAACCGCCCGATTAATTTTGATGACTTTTTTAAAATTTTTCATTTTCGATACGTTTTCTTAGATCAATTAGAATCTATATCTAGGGTATTAACGTCTAAAATTAACGTTTAGTAATTAAACATTAAAAAAATTAATAAAATTAATTAACAAATACCTGGAGCAACAATTTTACGGTCAATCATATCGGCGTTTGCCACATATGTTGGTTTTTCGATTGACCGATTTTTTTATGAATTTCGACATTTATCTCACTCTTAACAAATTCGAGAAATATGACATTATAGTCTGTTTAGAAATGAAAGAGAGTAATAAAAGCTGATTATGTATGCAAATCGTAAATAAATGTAGTACTGGTGCTTATATTCAATATTTTTATATTATGTATTTTCCGTATAGATGAGGTCTACTTTTAACAAAACTTTGTGAGATCGGACTGTACTAAACTGTAGCAGGTAGCTAAAATTTAATCCCCGACAATCCGTCTTTGTCTATGCCGCTTCAATTTCTCGGTCCATTTCTCTTATAAGTAAACAATATAAAAACAGCATTTCAAAACATGAGGCTACTTTAAGCATCATAACCGGGTTAAGAGGGTTTTTAGTAATTCAAATAAAATT